>NW_027527936.1:5865036-5873569 GCF_008692635.1 Crocuta crocuta
TTACATCTGACACTTCTGACTTAATATTTCTTTGTTTGTTTTGTTTTGTTTTTTGTTTATTTGTTTTTCTTAATGCTCAGGTCAGTTTCTGTCAGACAGATGTGATAGCTACTCTTACACTTTGTGACTAACAGGAAAAAAGACTAAACTGAAGTCCTGAACTAATGGCCTGCAACAGGTTTGAACCATCTGATAGCCTTTTAAAACTAATCAGACTTCTTTCTAAAAGCCAAAACGGGCACCTGGGTGGCTCAGTCAGGTACCCAACTCCAGATATCCACTCAGGTCACAATCTCACAGTTGATGTTTCCAGCCCCACATCAGACTCCGCTGACACTGCAGAGCCTGCTTGGGATTCTGTCTCCCTCTTTCTTTGCCCTCCACTGCTCATGGTCTCTCTCTCTCTCAAAATAAACATTTTTAAAAAGTTAGAATATCACATGAAAGAAAAAATTCTATAGTAGTATTTTTCAAGCACAAACATTTCTATACGGCATTTCCCCAAAACAATTCGTATCTAAATTTTAAATTTTGATTTGTGATTGGGGGCACCTGGGTGGCTCAGTTGCTTAAATGTCCAACTCTCGATTTCGACTCAGGTCATGATCTCACAGTTCATGGAATCCAGCCCTGCTTCCAGCTCTGTGCCGACATCGTGGAGCCTGCTTGGGATTCTCTCTCTCTCTCTCTCTCTCTCTCTCTCTCTCTCTCTCTGCCCTGCGTCTCTCCTGACTGCACATGCACTCTTGCTTTCTCTCTCCCAAAACGAATAAATAAGCTTAAAGAAAATGTTTAAAAATAAATTTTTATTTGTGATTGAATTTTTTCTTAGAAAATTTAAACATGAAAACTAAAACAAAATACTGAAAAAAAACAATAAATGGCCACCACCTGGGTGGCTGACTCTTGGTTTTTGGTCAGGTCAGGATCCCAGGGTCATGAGCCCGAGCCCCATGTTGGGGTATGGAGTATGGAACCTGCTTAAGAGTCTGTCTGTCTGTCTGTCTCTCTCTCTCTGTACCTGGGTGGTTCAGTCAGTTAATCAGCTTACTTTGGCCCAGGTCATGATTTCGCAGTTCGTGGATTTGAGCCCACATGGGGCTCTGTGCTGACAGCTCAGAGCCTGGAGCTTGCTTCTGATTCTGTGTTTCCCTCTCCCTCTGCCCCTCCCCCACACATGCTCATGTTCTCTCTCTCTCTCTCTCAAAATTAAATAAAGATTCTCTCCCTCTATCCCTCTCCCACACATGTATGCTCTCTCCCAAATATTTATTTTAATATCAATAAAAACTGTAACAGTATTTAAGATGACATAGCCACAAGCTCTGGATGTGTTGCCCTATACGCTTAGACAAGAGTAAACAATCTGGCCCACAAACAGGAAGTCCAAGGCTGCATGGTGGTGGATAGTATGACATCATGGTATTGACTTTAGCTTTGTGTTGGCTTATGTTCACAGGACCCAAGGCCTGTTATATTGACAAGACACATGTAAAATAGTAGGATGTGGCAGACTGGACCTACCCTACTGCCTCTTTTATTTTAAAAAAATAATAAGATAACCCTCTTTATATAAACTTCTAAAATACTTGCAAAACAACAAATATACCATTTATCAGCAAACAATTTGGAAACTGATCTTATAAGGCTACACAGTGGACTTTACCTTTTAATCCCAAATCAAGTCCTACACATTCTAAATGTAATTGGTGTAACATATTGGGAAACTTAAACCTACATTTTGCCCAGTGCTATGTAAAACTAGCCTAACAAACTTTCAAACACTACTCACTTCTAATTCTTCAAAATTTCAAAAATGACTTACTCAAAACCATAAAATTTTGCTAACATTAAGTACTGTACTTTTTCATTATTTCTTTTGTTAGAATAAATTATAAGTTTGCAGGTCCATGTTGATTAATAAATATTATCAAGATTTTAAAACTTAAGCCACAAAATGAAGCTGGTTGGGTCCACAGGTCTAAGACTACAAAATACTTGGGTACAGGGTATTTAAAGAGAAAAAATACAAAAGAAATTTAATAGCTTGACCTCAAGAAGCTGATCTTGTTTGGGGCGCCTGGGTGGCTTAGTCGGTTAAGCGTCCAACTTTCGCTTAGGTCGTGATCTCGCGGTTCGTGGGTTCGAGCCCCGCGTTGGGCTTTGTGCTGACTGCCAGCCCAGAGCCTGGAGCCTGTTTCAGTCTGTGACTCCCTCTCTCTCTGACCCTCCCCTGCTCACGCTGTCTCTCTCTCTCTCTCTCCTAGAAATAAATAAAACATTAAAAAAATAAAAAAATAAAAAAAATAAAAAGCTGATCTTGTTTAGGGGAGACAAATTACATTCACAAAATAATTATGTCATAACATGATTTTATGTTAAAACAATAGACCATTGCCCTAGATAATTACAGGATTCAGTGCTGGAATTTTTAGAGGAAGAAAGCACCAAGACTTACAAAGGATCCTTATTTGTAGATTAGGGTGGGACGGGCATAATCTAACATAAGATGCAGCATATGCAAAAGGCTGGAGATGGGAATAAGCAAAGTGTATTCAGTGTATAGCAAGGAACTGGGCTAAAAGTAAAAATGAGAATAGATGGGGGCACCTGCCTAGCTCAGTCAGTAGAGCATGTGACTCTTGATCTCAGAGTCAGGAGTTTGAGGTCCACATTAAGGGTACAGTTTTCTTTAAAAAATGACAATAGACGAATAATTAAGTTGGAAATGTAAATTGGTGCTAAAGATCATGTACGCCTAGTTTAAGAATATGGCCTCTGCTTTAAAAAAACGGATAGCTGATTATTTCAAAAATTATTTCAAAATAACATTTGAGCAGGATTAACCTGAAGAGTTCAGGATAAATTTATGGGGGAGAAGAAGAAATTAAAAACAGAGCAATCAGTTTTAGGAGGTACTGGTTAAAAGCCAGAATATTAGCAAGACAGACCTGCTCTGCTACTTGCTAGCTGTGAGGCACTTGAATAAGTTATTCAACACATCTAAGTCTCAGTTTCCTGTCTATAAAGTGAGGTAATTATAGTGTCTATTTCATAAGGTTGTTATGTACCTAATAGAAACAGTATAGGTAAAAACATTTAACATAGCATTTGGTCTAAAATAATTATTCAACTTGAATAATTATTCAACAAATTATTCAATAAAAGTAACGATTACCTGCATTATAAATCATTTCAAATGTGTGGGGATGAGGAACCAGACAAAAGCAATAGAAACTAAAAAGAAAGGATGACTTGGAGTGACATTTCCATAGACTCATAAGGTGCTATAATTAGAAAAGACCCTAGAGAACGCTTCCAAAAACAAAATGGCCCCAGTTTAAACGTGAGGGATGAAGGAAAAAAATGGAGCAAGATAGTTCAAAAGATTTTGACTGCAAGATTATTCAAAGAGGTAGATCTGAAATAATTACATGTTATCAACATACTTTAAGATATAAGCTACAACTGGGGTGCCTGGCTGGCTCATTCAGAGGAGTATGTGACTCTTGATCTTGAGGACGGGAGTTCGAGCCCCATGTTGGGTGTAGTGATGACTAAGAAACATAAATAAACTTAAAAAAAATAGAAGTTACAATGAACTGGATACATACATGTGCCAAACACTGTACTAGATATTGATATAGTACATCTAATAAATCCCCAGAACAACTCTGAAAAGTAGAGTATTAATTCAATTTTTCAAAAGAGCACTGGCATCCTGCTTCTTAATGCTCAAAGAGGTTAATAAGCTCTAGTCATATAACCTTGGAAATCATAAGAAGCAAAGCTAGGTTTGGAACCCATATTATGTTTCTAGAGTCTGTGTTCTTTCTACTTTACTCATGCTGTATCTCCCTTTAATATCAATAAAATTATATAGTATCACACAGACATATTTGCAATTTATTTTTCTACCTACCTTCTTAAATATGGGGACCACAATATGTCCAATCTTTCCTACATTCTAAGAAAAATATAAAGGTATTCAGCATGAAAACAATGAGAATGAATCTAAAAAGCATTATCAAATGGAGAATTACCATACTTCTAATGAAATATAGGTAAGTATACTATAAACTATAATACGTTAAATGAAAGCAATGACTAATCTTTTTCAGTAGGAAATTGCAAACAAATTTGGCATGGCTTTTACATCATTTGATTATATTAACATTTGTCCCACACTACAGTGTTATTTAAAAACTGACACTAACCTCATAAAAGAAATTATCTTACTACACAAAGGAGAAGCATTTATGTAATATTAACCCATCAAATGTCTAGTTACAGGGAAGTACTCAACCACAGAAGTAGAATGCCCAGCTTGCTAACAGTAAGGACCACATGGTGGCAGGTGACCTATTTCTTCAGTGTGTTTCTCAGCAAATATTTTCCCAACCACAGGGCCAGTGTGCCAGTTCTCCACCAGAATGTTACTTAATCTACATTTCACCAGGATGAAAATACCTAGTATGCCAGAGTAAGCAAGGAAGTTTCCTGAAACAATCTTTTCATCTGACTTCAAAAAAGTTAGAAAATACTTTCCTAGGTTGACCATCAAACTATGTAGTCACAAACTATGTAACTTCTAGACTAGCAGTTCTCAAAGTATAATCCAGAGACCACTCTGTGTCCCCAAGACCCTTTCAGAGGGCCCAAGAGGTCAAAAATATTTTCATAGTATTACTAAGACATTATTTGCCTTTTGCACCCTCATTCTCTCACATCTGTATAGTGAGTGGAGTTTTCCGGAAACTAAGACCTGTGGTATCTCAACAGATTAAATACCAGAGGAGACATGGGTAGAGGTCTTCTATTAAGCCAGACATTAAAGTTATTTGCAAAAAAATGTAAAAACAATGCCACACTTCTTACTTTTGCTTTTTTAACTATAGTTATTTTTACATTAAAAGAAGTTATGTTAACATGTAATGTTTTTAATGAATAAAATATTTTCTAAATTTCTCAGTTTTTGCTAATTTCTCAGTTTTGTTTTACTATATTCTATTAATACAGTAAATATCAGTAAATAGCTCTTTGAGATCCTCAATAATTTTTAAGAGTATAAAAGGAGTACTGAGACCAAAAAAATATCGAGAACCACTTTTCTAGACCTTCCTATATATATTTTACCAATAAACGCTTTTAAGTTTCTAATTACTACTGAAGAGATGTCACCGCCATATAGATAATTTCAGAAATTTGTCTTGATAAGAACAAAAAAGTCTACAACTTTTAAAAGAATTCTTTTAAATAATGAAATCATTGGTTAGCTCTTCCCGCCCAAAAACCAATAAAATATCATAACTACAGTACTAGCTAATAAATCACTATCTATAAGCTTTGGGCATAAGTTTATGATCACGTGTATATCTGTAATCTTCCAATAGCTCCTATACCAGAGACAGGGCTCTTTGAGAAGCCTACCCAGCAACTGTTCTATTATGGAATAATCCTGATTCCCGCGTCACAACAGGACTAAGGAAGATGCTCATAAGCAATTCTCTGTACCACACTCTTAACATTTCCAAAATAAAAAGTTTTGTTTCATCTAAACAGTTCAGTATTTCTACTGCTTCTGGGAAATACATAAACATGAAGACATCAAACTCCCATTTGGAGTTCATCTTACTTACATGGTCAGTAAATTATAGTAGATATAGCAATCCATGCAGTTATTAGAAATCTTTAGGATGTATGGTAATGGTAGTTTTTGAAACAACAGGCTGGAGAAACATCTTTGGAAAACCGTTTTTGAGGCCACTGGAAGCAATAATAGGTAACAATTTTGCATTTATGGTTCTGTCTAAAATGAAGATGAAAACCATATTTTTAAAACTGTAATACTGTTACAGTTAAGGGCCCTAAGTCAACAACTGTTGAAATCAAGTCACTTAACTCTAGGCTATGGAAATAGCCAAGGAGTGAGGTGACCAAGGACCTTAATTAGCAAAGCACTTACAGGCTAGAAAGAAATGGTGCTCCTTAGGTATTTATTAATTCAACACATATTTATCAAATTGTCTATGCTTGTAAGACCAAGCAAGCTAAGAAGCTCATAATTTGATGGAAAGACAATTCCACTGGGGCAAGTATACATAAATGCAGAAGGTAGCCACTCCACAGACAGAATGAAAAGTTCTGAGAAGTTCTAGAAAAGAAAGAGAAAGGAAAGGAAAAGATGTCTTCTAACAGAAGGGATCAGGAAACATATATCCTGGCAAAGAAGGCATATAATGTATATAAGATTTCAACAAGTAACCAATGGGAGTGAAAAGCATCCCAAGAAGAGAAAAAAGCATACATTCAAGAAACATAAGTATAAATAGATTCCACAGAACTCGTGATGGACTCCACAAAGAGCCCAGACTGGAAAATTAGGTTGAAAGCAAAAAAGAGTGACTTCTAGGACAAGATAAGCAATCTGGGACTCTTTTTAATAGGCAACGAAAGCCATTGAAACGTTTTCAAAGTCATTGGAAGATTCACCACTGGAACACAAATCATCAGATGGTACTTTAATGATACTGTGGATTGAACAAAGTAGAAACAAGAACAGTTAGGACCCTATCCTATCAGTCCAGTCAGGATATAATAAGAGCTTGATCCAGGATAGGCAATAGGAAAATGAAGATACAAGACATGCTGCAACCTACTGACTAATAATTTATTTAAGTTTTAAATGTTTCAAAACCTTAATTTACCACACAAAACAAGACTAGCATTCACATTATTTCCATTAAAAACCATACATATCACAGAAAATACTCCAGCATACTCAACTGTGCTTCCTTTATAAAAAGCTGTTAGGCATAACTAACCATAATCTACATTAAGGTCACAGAAGGGGTAATAAAAACAGCATATGCATATTTCCAATATTCTGAAGAGAATCTCAGTATGCAAAATTTTATCCAAGAATGATCATTTTAAAACTCAAAAGTTTATTTCTATGTAATGCACAAAGTTTGGATCAGAATTTTCTATACAACCTTAGAAGACCCACATCACTACATAATTATAATAGTCAACTTTTTTCAAAATCATTTTTGGACAACTCAACTCAACTTAGCAGATATTTTTCTATGAGGCCCATATTTTTCAAACATTAGTGCCTTCTTCATTTTCTCCCCTCCTCCCTACTTACCTCTCCGCCCAACAAATTCCCTTTGTATGTCTGCAAGGCAAGATACTAGGATACAGTATGATTCTGAGGCAGTGTGAATATATGATTCTTATAACAGAAATCTAGAATTATTAACTTTACTTTTTACGAGAGGAACCAATGATGTACTAAATTTCCATTTACATGAATGACAAATGCATCTAATAGAAAGGATGCTTTACCGTTAGGGGGAAACAAAGGGAAAAATACACACAATAGATGGGTGGCAAATCTTACAAACTTTGCAAAACATTGAAAAGCTGCATCTGGATTGCAGTCACAATTACAAAAGCAAATAAAGAAGGCTCCAAAATGAAGGGAAAAGAGAAAAATTCTAAGGAATCATTAAGAGTAAAAAAGGTTGATTTAATATTAGTTTTTATATAGCATCATTTAATACTCTATGACTAACTGGGAAAAAAAACAAAAGGATAATTTACTGCTCACATGGACACAAGAAATAATTTCTATATACATTCTACCAAGACAGTTATACTTCATTACCCTTGCATGGGCTCCAATCCTTTCAAAGGTTCCAGAAATATACAGTCTTACAATAATTGAGGTTCCTCAATGACACACGATTTATTCTGTAAGCTTAGCTATGACACATTTTTAAAAGACATAATCAATTCATCCTAAACAAAAATAAGGAGTCACAAAGGCCCTCTACTTATTCAAAAATCGTTATGGTAAAGCACTATCTATAACTGCAAAAAAAGGGTTTGAAAATCTGACAGCTAATAATCATAAAACAAGGTTAGACTTTAAAGAAAAAAAATTACCCAACTTTTCCATTTTCCCTTCCTTTTCCTTTCCTACCAGATACACAAAATGTCTGTAAGGGACTCAGACAAAGCTCTGAACTAAAAATACAGTAAATGTATACTTTACATTATGTGTATTTGAACCTATAACATAGATGTACACATCACATATATTCACACACAAAAAAGGTTCCTCCTTTTTTTGCTCTAAGAATTGAAGTTACATTAAACCCTAACCCATAAATTAAATCACCGTAAATTAAAGAGTAATAAAATACTGCACGTAGCTCTCTCTAAGCGACTATATTCCGAGAAGAAAAACCTCAGGCTAAGACTATGACTGAATAAAAACGCCCAATCCCTGAAAATCACTAACCGGCATTTGGTTTCTGTAAGAGAAAAAAAAAAGGGGGGGGGGATCTTAAAATGAATAATCACACAGGCAACCCAGTCTCAGAAGTTAACGAAGGTAAAACACAACGAACCAAATCAGACGAACGTATGAAATGACAAGCTTTAAAGAATTCCCCCAAAGGGAAAGACTGACTTCAAGGCTCGGATATAAAGCATCCTATGCAGGTAGAAGAATCTTTAATTG
>NW_027527936.1:5873576-5887465 GCF_008692635.1 Crocuta crocuta
CAGGACAATAGGATCAGGGTCCTAACTGCAAACTTTAAACGGGTAAACCAGAAGCAGTTTTACTGCAGCTCTAACTGCAAATCTGCCCCTCATCCCAAACCTAGAGCTCCCAGGAACACTTCTGCCCTGAAAACATCACCAAGGTCTCGTTATATACAAATCAGACCCATCAGAAGATTCTTTTTCTCTCCCAAGTACCTGGAGGATCCATTTCAATATAAAATATCAGTTCTGTCGAATAGGGCATCATCACCTCCCTCCAGTCTGCGTCATCGCGGTCCATACTCCACACCGTATTGTACATCGCGCTGTCAGGGGCAGGTCGTCAGGAAATATATAGAAAGCATATATATTTTTTTATCTGATATTTAAAAATCTAAAAATATAGATCTGTAAAAGTCCCACACGGAAATGTACTTCGGGGTTTCCAACGACCGGTACAAGTCCAGCCAACTACCAGGACGAGGATGGGGTCCTCCCCCACTTTCCTCTTACAGCACCCAGCAAGATGCCCCCCGAACTTTCAGTCTACGGGCTGCTTCTCCTCAGAGAGGTACAGAGAGGCTTGGGGGGCAAGAGGGCTGAGGTGTTAAAAAGCTGCTTCCCAAAAATCCCTTCCACACGGTCGATCTCCAAAGAGAAAAGCTCCCACTGCCTCCAAATCTTTCCTCGGCAACCACTTTTGTGTCCTTCGAGGGAGGGAGAACGAAGAGGGGGGAAAAAGAACGCGCTGGGAGAAAGGTGAGGAAGTGACAAAGGAAGGCATAAAAAGGGAGTAGGTATTGCGTTCAAGTTTCGGGGTCCCACTGGTCTGCAGAGAGCGATCCCCTCAGGGGCCGGGACTCGGGCTCCGTTCCAGTCAGGCTCGGAACCGAAGCTGCCGCAGCCTCGGGATGGGGGCCCGTCGGAAAGTCCAGCTAGTTCTGCCCCGCTGGGCGCTCCCGCTGGGGTGCAAGTAAGCCCGCCTGTGCCGGCTCGCCTCACGCTCTGCCCTGACTCCAGCCACTAGAGTTTCATTTTAACGGCGCGGAGGGGGACACCCTTCCCCGCCTCATGCTCCCCCGCTGAGGCGCCACCCAACCGCACCCGGCAGGGGGGACAGGCAACACAACTACTGCTCCTCCCTTCTATTCCCACTCGATGTACTGGGGATTCCGTCAGGTGCCTGAGAAATTGTCCAGAAAACCGTCCTGCATCTCGACTTTCAACTCTCTCCAACGATCTCTGGGCTTTGGCTCCTTAATCATCGATTCTCTCTTCCCCCAGCCTCAATCAAAATGGTACAGTCCGGGCGCTGGCCGCTCGCCAGGAGTCAGTGCCGGGAGCACGCGAGCCAGGCCGGGGGGGAGCTGCGAGAGAAAAGGAGGGGGTAGAAAGAGAGGATGAGGTGGGTGGTGATTGGCTGAGCTGGGTTGCCGGAGCCCGGAGCCTGCGTCTTTTGTCTGCCTTGCTCCAGCGAAGGAGCGGGAGACGGCTGCGCGCCCCAAGTAGGCCAATCAGGATCCAGCCGGCGCTGGCCGGTAAGGCGGCGATTGGTCAGAGCCCAGTTACTAAGCGGGACAAAGGCAGAAGGGGGAAAGAAAAGAAAACGAGGAAAAAAAAAAAAAAAAGAAAGAAAGGAAAGGAAGAAAGCGCAAACGGCGGTTACTGACAGGCTGGGCAAGCGCTCAGGGGCTCAGGCTGCCCAGAGGCTGGCGGGGCTCCCGCTGAGGCTGGGTCGGGCCGGACGAGTTGGGGAGGAGGGGAGGGAGACGAGCTGGCGCAAGACACCTCTGCCCGCAGACTGGCCTCGGAGGAGGAGAGCGGACGGAGAGGGGCGCGCGCTGTCACTTGGAGAGACTTGCGCTCCTCCAGTCCTTAGGAGGTGCCCGGGCAGAATCCCTCCCCACAGGCCTCTTCGCTGTGCTGGGCAGCCCCCACCCCTCGCGACAAGTTGTCAAATAAAGAAAAGGTCCCCTCAAACCGATGCAGGACCGTTACCACTCCGTGAGATGAGATGCCCATGGCCCCCTGTAGCTTTCCCAGGCAGCTACTGGAACCCAACCCCGGCTTCTCCCCTTGAGCCGTTAGGCTTTTCTTGAGGAGGTATTTCGCAGTTCCTCTGCGCTTCCCACGCAAGGACTTTTGAACTCAGAGGTAACTCCCCACATCTGAAATAAATAGGAGCCACAGCAGGCCCCTCAGCTTGAGTGCTCCCACCAGAAAACACTGCCTTGAAATTACAGTGCGTGTGTGATTTAAGATAAATCACAGGTGTTAGAATCCTCAGCCAAAAAGGCTTTATTCTGTTTCCCTGACAGACCACCCCCCCGTCCACATACACCCAGTCCCTCCCCCAAACTTAAAACTATGATAGACTATGAAAAATCATGAATATTTCCATGCATTTCAGAGACAGCTATTTAACTTGCTGGGGAACACTGAATAGCCAAAAGCAGATTGTGTCTCCTAAAGGTTATGCCTGGAATTGCCGTCCTGTGTACCCTACAATACAGTCAGGGGAGGCCAAAAACTGCTCCATTTCCTCTTTACACAGGAGTAACAAAGCCCATTGTGTTTGGGTTGACAACATGATTTAAGCCCTAGCAAAGCCTTGTACCCTGAGTGGCTCTGCTATATTGATTCGTTCCTGTGGAAGAGGTCACTCTCTACCTCCTAAAGTGACTCTGCCTTTCCTAAAGGTGCTCTAAATTGAGACAGTTCTTGGGAGCAGTCAAATATGTATAGGCTCCATATAGAGTCTTGGATTAAAAAGGGCCAGTAAGAGTAAATGGACAAGGTTGAACTGAGAAAACACATCAAGATTCTTATATGCTTTCTTTTTCACATTTCTGAAATCCCAAACCTAATTCAGAAGCCAGATCAACTTTGGGGTAGGGCATGTTGTTAATTTGAATGTCCTGAACCATTTCTCTAGGTAGAAGATGCTGGAAGATCACTCTAATTTGTGGCTGGCTTCCCAGCAATCTCTTTATTTCACCATATCTGGGAGCCAGAAGTACTCACATGTGATAACTCAAAAGGCAGAACAATCAGTCAAGGGCAAGTTGGTTTATTTTTGTTCACGGGTGTCCCTGTGCATTCCCAAACAAAATGAAGGTGAAGAGAGGAAGTGTGGAAAAGATAATGGCTTTCAGATTTCCACAGTTTTTGCCTGGACCATTTTTCATCATTTAGTGGTGGGGTTTCAATTTCTAATATGCAGAGCAATCACCCAGCCTTTCCCACAGCTAAGACTCTGAGAGATGTAGTAAAGCAGCCGCACAGTGTATAATCTGGTCCTCAACACTGGCACACAGAGTAAGGCTTGAATCAACCTTGCCACCTAAAATTATATGATCCAACAATCCAACAAATAAAGCTTTGAATAGGAGACCTCCAAAAAATAACAGTGATGCAAGAAGCAATGATGAATCAAGGGGAAACACATTTCCTTTGGTGGGCCTGAATCACTGTCCTGTCATGGTGGGAAGTGCCTGTCATATGATGCTGGCCTTACTTTCCTTCAGTTGAGAAATAAAAGTGAGGTTCTGACTGCATGTCATCAAACCGCCTCAGGCTCTTTGGCAAAGGTAGAGAATGTTAGCTCTGGTGTCCTGGACCGTTTCCATCCTGGAGAATTATATTTGGCCTGGGTGTGGATTAAATTCAGCTCTAAGAGCTCAAACTCCTGGGTCACAACCTGCTACTTTGGGATTTTTTTTTTCCCTTTGCCTTCCTCCTTTCTTTTTTAAATTTAAAGTACTCTTAGATAAATCACAAAATCTGTCTGCCTTCATTTATATATCTGTGAAATAGGAGATTGCCTTCAGATTTATACAAGCTTCTTAGCTTATTATGAAACACGAAGAATAAAAAAAAATGCCACTTAACTACTTAGAATTAACAGTACCTTTCTGTAACTCCAAATAGATAGGGTGTCCTTCACTTTTCACCCTGGTATGGTCTTGCTGTCAAACTGTTCAAATATGCTCCATTTCCCCCTCTTTATTTTAGAGATGGATGAAATATTTCTCCTGTGCACTGAATATAGGGTATGATCTCAGAGCTCTCTGTGCCAGCAGAATCAGCCTGGAACTCAGCCAAAAGTTCTTCGTGATTAAAGGTGCCATCTGAGCACACAATATTTTTTTAAGCCTTGCAAAATGGAAACACACTTTTATTATTTTTTTAAGGTCACTAGCTTTAACACCAGGACTGACTTTAGCCTTTAGAGAAGGATCACAGGCCTCAATCTCCCTCTCCTTTCCCCCATGCCCCATCATCTTTCTTAACCAAATGTCTAATGATAAGGCCAAGTCCATGCAGCTAAATAAACTCAATAAATGGGATTCCAAGAAAACTCTACAAATCATCAGTTGCAGGTTCAAGGATCTCCTCAGCCACATGCCTTGTAAGTTGGGGGTATAGCAAGTTTTGATGGAAAAGTTTGCCTTTATTTATTTATTTTTAGCTTTATTTTTCTTTTAGTAAATATCTGCACCCTACATAGGGCTTGAACTAGCAACTCTAAGATCAAGCATTGCATGCTGTTCCAAGAGAGAGCCAGCCAGGTGTCCAGAAAAGTTTGCCTCTATAATGCAAACAAACGCTTCTAGAAAGACCTCTCACTTGGGAATTGATAGTCATCTCTTGGGATGGTAGTGTCCACAATCATAATTTTCCATTTTTTTCAGAATGGTATTGCTTTTACTTGGCATTTGCAATTTTTTACCACTCCTGTATATCTTTCTTGGAACTTGAAAAACTATATGATGAGGATTAAGGAGTGCACTTGTTGTGATGAGCACCAGGTGTTGTATGTAAGTGCTGAATCACTATATTGTACACCTGAAACTAATATTACACTGTATGTTAACTAACTGCAATTTAAATAAAACTTTTTTAAAAAGGAAAGAAAAAAAGAAAACTATGATACTGTTAATTACATCAGCCCAAGGCACTAAAAAATTGTAACACTGGATGAATGAATGGTCTTCATAGAAGTGGCATTCCTCCAGACGCTGCTAAACTCCTGGGCTTAGGGGGCACTGTTAGAGGGTTTCCTCAGACCCCTCAGCGCGTGATAAAGATCTTCTCTGCCTTCCTCACCCTACTTTGGGTCCTCCTACAGGTTTAGGGCCACCAAAAAGCAGGTCTCTCTCTCTAGCCTAACATGGTCCCCTCTTTTTGTCATCTGCCCTTCCAGCAACACAGGGGCCACCTGGATGGTCCGTATGCTGCTGCCGCAAACTTCCCTTCCATCAAGGCAACAGCTTTCAGTTCAGCTCTCACCAGGAGAAAAAGAGAGAGCAAATGAGATCCAAATGACAGGAACAATAGTCTGGGCTGTTTGACAAGGGCAGGGCACAAACAGGGCAGGCAGCTTGTGAGTTCTGTTACCTCATTTAATCTCCATAACCCTGAGGAAGAGGGTTGTATTTTTATTCTCATTTTACAGATGAGGAAATTGAGACCCAGAGCAATGAGGGGACTTGTTCAAAGTTACTCAGCCACTTAGTAGCAGAGCCAGGATTAGAGCCCCAGTTCCCAACAGCCAGTTAAGTACCTTTTCCACTACACCGCAGCTTGCCTCTTCATTCACTTGGCAAACGTTCATGGATGCTTCTAAACACTGGGGATACAATAATGAATAAGACAGGGTGTCTAACATTGAGTCCAGAGCCCACAGAGGAGGAGCCAACAAAGAAATAAATAATTATAGGCATGTAAGGGCTATAATAGAGAAACTGACAAAGTGCTATGTGAGTCCCCAAAACAGTGATGATCTCCGCCCACATGTAGATGAGTAAAGGCTTAATAAAGGAGGTGACATTTGGGCTGCCCCAAACTTATATATACGTACTTTAAACATTTGGTCTGTTTATTTCTGTTTCCCAAATCTGTATGATTAGCTCCAAGCCTGGAAAAGTTTCAGTGAAAGCTGACCCAAATATTAGGTCACCAAAGACTCCTTCATCATCTTTGATCAGATTGCAACAAACTCTTTATAATCTCCCTACAGTCCATACTCTACACAGAATGATGGCTCTAAAAAATCTGAACATACTACTTCCTTGCACAAACCCTACCGTAATTCCTTTTGCCTGCAGGCTAAATTTTAAATCTCTCAGCCTGGCATTCAAAGCTTTGATGATCTAGCCCCTGCCTACCTCTTCCATCTCTTCTCACACAGTTCGTTCCTTCCACTCCTAAGACTAGTTGATACTGAAATACTGAGAACAGGAGAAATTTCTCCTCACAAAACATACTCCACTGTTAAGTGGCAAACTCCCACTTACATGCATCTGATCGTGCAGATTCTGCTCATGCAGCCCCCCTGTACCAACCTCTGCACAGCTCTTGGCACACCATGTTCAAAGTGTCTGTTTCTAGATCTAGTTCTTGCCCACCATGAGGGAGACCTTCACGGGTGGAGAGCGTGTTCTTGAATCTAGTGCCAAATATCAGGCCTGGCACACGGTGGGTAGCCAGTGAATGTTCTTTGAGCAAATAAACAAAAATTGTAAGAAGAAACTAAACTCTCCAAGAAGGTTCTGGGGCAGTCTAAGTTCAGGTTACCCTGATAATCAGAAAGGATTAGGTCTTCAGCTGATTCCCGTTTATTTAAGAGGACAAAAAGAAAATTTAAAAAATTGTACAGTTTTTGGTTACAGAAATGCAAGGGGCAGACAGTGACCCTTCTCTCCTGCTGGCTGCCTCCAGGGTCTACACCACAAACACTCAGTTCTGCTGCCTTTTATTTTATCAGCTGTGAATTGTTTGCAAAATTCCAAGCAGCTTGTAGGAAATTCAGGAAAACTCAGCAGCGAGAAGAGAAGCTGGTTTCATTTTCCAACCCAGCTCATTTCTGAAATGTAACACCATATAGGGTTTTTAAAGTATGCTCACTTCCTGTGGCCATTATTTCAATAGTTCGGAACAATTTGCAGTTCGTGCCTCCCTTCTGGAATGTACAATAATTACCCTATAATTCCACAGGTCTCAAATCTATACAGTTTGCATGTTTCATTGTTAGAGGGCAAAACCAATTCAGTTCCTGTTTTGGACATTTTGGTTTAAAAAAAAATTTTTTTTTTTTTTAATAGTTTATTGTCAAATTAGTTTCCACATAACACTCAGTGCTCATCCCCACAAGTGTCCTCCTCCATGCCCATCCCCCCCTCTCCCCACATCCATCAGTCCTCAGTTTTTGTCAGCATTCAAGAGTCTCTCATGGTTTGCTTCTCTCCCTTTCCCCCACGAATAAATCTTTCGCCTTTTACTAAAAAAAATTTTTAAACTCAACAACTAATACCATTTTTCTTTGCTTCTATGAACAACAAAATCACAAGCATACTCCAGAAATATTTTATAAAATCGATGTGTTAAAACAAGGCCTCCTGCATCCTCCTCTGATATATTCGTGGGGGCATCATCCTTGAAATCCGGGGAAATGATGCAGCTTCTGGGGCTTAAGGATCACCACTGAGTAAGAAAAGTATAAGTACAGAATGTGAAAGACCTCATCATTTATATCTTCAGCTCTGGGAATTTGAGAAATGATAAACCCACAGTGACATTCTTTTCAGTCAAGGAGAGGGACTACCTTGTGCTCTGCTCATCATGTACTTCTTGCAAAGGAGGCACTTAGTGAAGATCACTATTATTCCCCAAACGTCATTCAGGATCCTGTTTCTCCCCCTCTTGATACCAGTTTGTGAAATTCTAAATTATGTAATGTTGGGGCTAAGTAAAGGCACCTGAGGTGCTGGAGGTATCTATTCAAAAGCAACATCTTTTCATACTGTAAACAAAAAAAGTCATTGGTCATCACATACACCAAATATGTAATGTGATAGTTACGCTTAAAGTAGATTTATCAACTGTTAAAGGTAGGAGGGAAGAATGCTCCAAAATGACAGGTCCTTTCAGTTCAGTTCAACCTGGGCCCCTTCATAGGCTGGACCTTGTGCTGAGTGCTCAGTAAAACACTATTCCTGTCCTTGATAAGCGCACCACTGAGTAAGAGAGACTCCTGTGAAAAAGCAATAACAGTTTCATGGACTCCTATGCTTTCAAACTGGCTCACTCCCTGAGGCCGTAAGATCAGGACAAGATAGCATCCTTTATTTACCCTGTCCATCAGGTTTCCTCTCTAACAAGTTCACTGTTTCCTAGCCTCTTCCTGACCTCCTGCACTACTGAACCTTAACCTCATACTCCTCACTGATTCTGTTCTTGCAGCATGGACTGCTAGCTTGTGTTCCCTAAGTACAAGTCATATCTGTTCCTTATCTTTTCTTGGACAATGGAGAAATCTGGCCCATTATCCTACCCTAATACAGGGCCTGTGGTTGGTGTTTCTCCTGAGTTCCCCCAGAACTCTGCAAACAAGAACCAGACAATACTATACCCATTAATTGCTCCCTCTTTGAAAACTCAACTCTAATAATGCTGCTCTCTGACCTTCCCCCCACCTCTTTTTCTTTTTTCAAGCATAGACATTGGGGGGAAATGATTACCATCTAATGCAACTATAGTGAGTTGAATAGTGCCCCCCCAAATGATATATACAAATCCAAACCTTCAGAAGCTCTGAATGTGACCTTTTTCAGGAAAAGTGTCTTTGCAGATATAAATTAAAGATTTTGAGACAAGGAGCTCCCATGTGGCTCAGTTGGTTGAGCATCCAACTCTTGATTTCAGCTAATGTCATAATCTCACGGTTCATGTGATTGAGCCTGTGTCAGGCTCGCGCTGAGTGTGGAGCCTGCATAAGATTCTCTTTCTCTCCCTCTGCCCCTCCTGCACTGGCTCACATGCTCTTTAAAAATAAAATAAAAAATGAAAAAGATTTTGAGGGGCACCTGGGTGGCTCAGTCAGTTAAGCTTCCAACTCTTGGTTTCAGCTCAAGTCATGATCTTATGGTTCATGAGTTCCAGCCCTGCATTGGGCTCTGGGCTGACATCGTGGAGGCTACTTGGAATTTTCTGTCTCCTTCTGTCCCTGCCCCTCCCCCATTCGCTCTCTGTCTCAAAAAAGTTAATAAATAAACTTTTAAAATTTTTAAAAAGATTTTGAGATGAGATCATTCTGGATTTAGGTGGGCCCTAGACCTAAAGGCAGGTGTCCTTATAATAAAAGGCAGAAGAGCACCTGGGTGGCTCAGTCGGTTGAGCATCCAACTCTTGATTTCGAGGCTGGTCATGATCTCTTGGTTGGTGGGATCAAACCCAATGTCAGCCTCTGCACTGCCAGTGGAAAGGCTGCTTGGGATTCTCTCTCCCTCTCTGCCCCACCCCTGTGTGTGCATACACACACACTCTCTCGCTCTCTCTCAAAATAAACAAATACTTAAAAAAAAAAAAGAAAGGCAGAAGAAGATATGAGACACAGACACAGAGAGGAAGGCAAGATGAGGACAAAGGCAGAGACTTGAGGGATACTCTACAAGCTGAGGAACACCAACAATTGCCTACAATCAGACTTTCAGGCTCCTAGCTTCCAAAACTATGAGAGAATATCTGTTGCTTTAAGCCACCCAGCTTGTGGTAATTCATTATGGCTGCCCTTAGAAAACTAATACACCCACCATAATTTAATTTTTAAGACATTTTAATATCAAGATGTAGGGAGAATATAATTTCACAATAAAGGAGCATTTTTCCCAAGATAACTATAAGTCATCTTAAGCTAAATATGATGCTCAGACTGATGAAATTTTGGCATAGACTAGCTCCAGTACTAGGAACCACAGTCCCAACCCCAAGGTAGACCTTTGTAACCATTTTCTCCCAGTACCTTCAACTGTGCCTCCCTTCTGTCCTTCCAAAAAAGTCATCCTACCAAAGCCAAATCCCAGACTAAAACAAGAGTCCTCCATCTGCTCTTATATGCAGGCAGCTAGGCTTAGGTAAAGAAAAACCAAATTTACCAACTTCACTCTGGGCTGATCTCTGGTCATAACTGGGATTCCTTTTGCTTATCCTGGACCTGCTTCCTCTGACATTCCAACCCTTCACCACTCATCTCAAATGACTGCCCTCCATCCTCAGATCAGTAAATTCAAGCTGGCCTTTTACTTCACAGAGACCAATAGGCATAATGTCTCCCTTCCCTTACATCCCCTCCAGAGCCTATAAACTGGGCCCATCCTTGCTTCCTCTTCTCTGAGAAGGCATGTCCTTCCTCCAGTAGAAAGCTAAACACCCATTCTGGCCTCCAGATCCACCCTCTTTAGCCTCCTAAAGTACCTTTCCTAGTCCATCTCCTATCTATCTAAATGCCTACTTTTGGGAGCGCCTGGGTGGCTCAGTGGGTTAAGCGTCCGACTTTGGCTCAGGTCATGATCTCACAGTTCGTGGGTTCGAGCCCCTCATCAGGCTCTGTCCTGACAGCTCAGAACCTGGAGCCTGTCTTCAGATTCTGTATCTCCCTCTCTCTCTGACCCTCCCCTGCTCATGTTGTCTCTCTCTCTCTCTCTCAAAAAATAACAAAAACAACAACAAAAAAGCCTACTGTTGGATGCCACCAAAATACCTCAAAAATCATCATATCTTAACTCCTTTTCTAGTTAGGTAACAGGACCAGGAATATGGGCCGACAGGGAGAACAGCATGTGCAAAGGCCCAGAGGAGATCATGTGTCTCCTGAAGGCACTGAAGCTGTGCAGGCTGGTCTAAGATTGAAGAAGATGGTGAGTGATGAAGCTACAAGGTAAGCATAAAGAGGCTTGTAAACCAAGATAAGGCATCTGTGCTCAAAGCAAGGGAGAAGGAGGACAGGGCATTGAACATTAAAGAGTTAAGCACAGGAGTGGCATGGTCAGACTTGTACCTGAGAATCATCACAGATGGCAGAGTAAATTAAAGCGGCAGAGTCTAGGGGCGTCTGGGAGGCTCAGTAGGTTAAGTGTCCAACTCCTAATTTCAGCTCAGGTCAAGATCTCATGGTCATGCCCGAGATCTTGTCAGGCTCCAAGCTGGAAGAGGGAAGGAAGAAAGAGAGAGACAGACAGACAGACGGACAGACAGAAAGGAAAGAAGGAAAGAAAGAAGAAAAGAAGGAAAGAAAGAAAGGAAAGAAAGAGGAAGAAAACAAAAGAAAAAAAGATACAGGGGCAAACTCTAAAAACATTTGAAGACAAATAAAACACTATTGAAACAATGTAGACAAAAAGATGGAGAGCCCTGTGTAGATCTCAGAGACTTTTAGGAGGAGATAGAAAAGGCTACCCTCGGGGTGCCTGGGTGGCTTAGTCGGTTAAGCGTCCGACTTTCGCTTGGGTCATGATCTCGCAGTTCGTGGGTTTGAGCCCCGCATCAGGCTCTGTGCTGACTGCCAGCTCAGAGCCTGGAGCCTGTTTCAGAGTCTGTGACTCCCTCTCTCTCTGACACCCCCCCTGCTCACTGTGTCTCTCTCTCTCTCCTAGAAAAAAACAAAACATTTAAAAAAAAAAAAAAGAAAAGGCCACCCTTGATGAATGATTAGGTAACCAGTATATCCCTACTCTAAAAAATGGATCACTGCAAAATGAGATTGCAACCTTTCTAGTTGAGAATTTTTCCCTTTATTGGCAGTATTCTCCTCCCCTGCTTCTGCAGGTGATTCACTCACTTCCAGGACTTCACTGGGTGGATCAACCAGCCCCAAGAGCACGGTTTATGGGTTAGGACCTAAGGGTGGGAGTGGAACAATGACCCAGGCTGGTTGGCCAATTGCCTCATTTTAGTGGACAACTTTTAATACCTCTGCCCAGTTCACCATGATATTTTTCTTCCCAATTTGTACATGACCTTGCCCCTGTCCATAGCTGATGCAGCACAGACTGAATCAAAGTTTCTTTCAAAAGTATTTAGAAATAGTACTTCAAGCAGGGACTAGTCTCTCCAGGGGTCTGGACCTGTAGCATAGAATCTTTGGAGCTGACTGTGACCACTCTCTACTATGAGAGCTGAGTTCAAAGGAAACCAATGTTCAGAAAGCGAAGAAGAATGAAGGAACTGCTCTGAAAGAAGTAGGAATGAGGAATGGAAAAGACACAAGAAATAGCCAATCTCTTGAGTCTGTGGCCCCCTAACACCCAGCTTTGTCCCTGTCCCTGTTACAGGCTCACCTGTAACATTTGCAGGGCCCAGAGCAAGAACGTAAATGGAGGCTCACATAAAACATGCCAACATACTTGAAAGTTATAAATCAAGTTAGCAAACAATTAAATAAAATATATTAAGTCATCTTATCTTGACAAATATACTTTCATATAAAGCTTCTGGAAGACCTTTTCTTGGAAGACAATGTTCAAATTCAGAATTCATGGGTCCTTAGAGTTCTGACAGATAGAACATGGTAGTTGGGAGAGAGCAGACTCCCATCTCTTTCCACCCCTGGTTTTGTCCTGCACTGTGAAGAGGGTCCTTTAGCACATGTCCAAGCCTCTTCCATCCATCCACAAACAGCTATCACTTTACCACCCCTTTGATCTAAAGGTACTGACACTGACATTCCTGTCTATCCTTGGGAGAACAGATCCATGGAAAAGGCCCCACGCAGGTCTTGAAACAAGTTTCTTGTGATCATTTGGGCAAAGAATTCCAAGAGTGTCATTGAGAAGAGGGAAGTAAGGGCTCTGGGTGAATAAATTTCCTTGAATCCACTGACTTCTCATTGTCTGAGGTGAGGTGGGCTTAGGGCCTTTTAGATCCTGTCCTGGGGCCCCTCTTTCCCAGGTCTAAAAGGGGCTCCTTGTATGAATTCTTTGTTTATTTAAGCAGGCTCCAACTAGATACTATTACTTGCAACCCAAGAATCTTAACTAAGGCCACACTACCTTTACCCTCTGAACCAGAGTCCAATTTTCTCACTCTTTCTCCAAGGGCCCTGTAGTAGCGCCTGAGAGGGCTTTCTCATGAACCCTAACGCTTACGAAGTGGGCCAGAAACAGGAAAGCAGCTCTTTTCACAGGTTCTCCCACCAGTGGTAAGTTATTTTGATCAATCACTGTGACTTTCCTCTTCCTCTTTCAGGTTATACATTATACTTCCAATTAGCCATTTTGAGTTTAATGGGCAGCCCCAAATCCTAAAACAGCATTGCATTTCATTCTTGCCTCTTCTGGCATCATACTCAACATCGTATTAGAGTTCATGGGTCTTGCCTCCCATCTGATTTGGGAGTCCTCCCAAATGGGAAGGGTGCTCAAATTTCAGGCAGTGAAAAATGTCAAATTTCTGTATAACCCCATTAACCAGGACTTGAAGCCATCTCCTTTGGAGGATGCTCTGGTCCTCTCCCTTGGGAAGCTTTGAGTACTGTCTTTGGGGACAACCTCCATATACATACACTTGGCTTGGATCCTACCCATCACTCCTCTCTCCAACTCTACATTCACCATTAGGGTAGTAATGATTTGCCGGGACTATACAGTCAAAGGCCACCATAATAAGCAAGGTACCCAAGGCTTCCTGATAGACCTCTTTCAGATCCTGACTCTCAGTGGCTTATGGGTATAGCTAGTGAAGAGAAGAAAGCACCAGCATGCTCACGGACCTATAATAGCCAGTTACCAGAAGCAACTAGCCTAGCACTGGGAAACAAATCAGCAGGTGAGGTGTATGTAGTCTAATACCTGACACACTTGCTCTGCCTCAGAACTTACCTGTGATTTCCCACTTTTGATCCAGAAACATTTTTTTAAGTTTATTTATTTATTTTGATACAGAGAGAGAGTGTGAGCAAGGGAGGGGTGGGGGGTGGGGGAGAGATTCCCAAACAGGCTCGGTGCTATCAGCTCAGAGCCCAACTCAGGGCTTGAACTCAACAAACCAGGAGATCATGGCCTGAGCTGAAACGCTTAACCAACTGACCCACCCAGGCACCTGTCCCAGGAATTCTTTTTTTTTTTTTTAAT
>NW_027527936.1:5887473-6013103 GCF_008692635.1 Crocuta crocuta
TTTTTTTTTTTTTTTTAATAGTGTTGTACCTCACTATTAGACAAAGTAACTTGATAGCCCTGGAAGCAAAGTTAACAGAAACTATAAACTCTCTCTCATCTTCATTTTTCTAACATAGTACCTACTCTGATGCCCTCAAAATCGATATCAATGCAGTGATCAATTGCTAGGACAAGCCTTAACTAAGTAGTTCACCAAGGTTACCAAGGCCATGGACTCCAGCAAGGGGTCAAGGGAGTAAGAGAATTTATTTCCTTCTGGATTTTAAGCTGACTTCTGAATTGGTGCTCTGTGTCTGTCTTGATAATGCCAAGTTAGAAAACACAAGATGTGTATAACCCTGGAAGTGTTTTTCATAAACATAAACATTATGAATATTACTAGTTTTTCATATATGATAGGGTGGGACTAGTTATTAATAATGGATATCTTCTCATGGCCTGTCTTTACCCCTGTGTGATATTACCTATCATCCCCTTTTATGGAGATCAAACAAAATGACTCAAGTTGTAAAACCTCCCACATGGTCGAGTATCACCATTGTATTAGCATGACATTTTTAGTTACAAGTGACAGAAAACTAACTTAAACCAAATAAAAGTGTAGTCTTTCTTACTTGACACACAGCTAAGTAGAGGTGCTCAAATAATGTTAGCAGGAACCAGATTCATTCTCATTTCTCCTTCCCTCTGATGTTTCCCCAGGTGGCGACAAGGCTAGTCTGCAGCAGCTGCAGGCTACATTCCATCTGCTTAGCAACCCTATCCAGCAGAGTGCAAGTTTCTCCACATAATTGCAGAAAAATTCTGGGGGTTGAGTCTCATTGGCCGAGCTTGGGTCACATGCTCACCCCTGAACCAATCACTGAGTCCAGTGAAATGGAATGTTCTAATTGGATGGGCCTAGGTCATGTGGCACCCTTAGAAGCAGAGTATAGGATCAGCTGTACCCAAGCTACATAGATTGAGAACAGGGGAGGGGCAGTTTCTCAGAGAAAATCTGGGCAGACCAAAAACACTTTACTCTTGAAAAGCCATTGTTTATGCTTTTTCTTTTAAAAAGATTTTTTAAATGTTTTATTTATTTCTGAGAGAGAGAGAGAGAGAGAGAGACAGTGTGAGCAGGGGATGGTCAGAGAGAGAGGAAGATACAGAATTGGAAGCAGGCTCCCGGCTCTGAGCTGGCTGTCAGCACAGAGCCTGACGCGGGGCTCAAACCCACGAACCGTGGGATCATGCCCTGAGCTGAAGTCAGACGCTTAACCGACTGAGCCACCCAAGCGCCCCTATGCTTTTTCAAGGTTTTCGAGAATTCACATATAGGTGTATATGTATAACGAGTATATAAATATTATACATAAGTGAATAAAGAAAACACTTCCAGATAAATTCACATGACCAATCACTTTCTCCAGTAACCTCTGAACAGTAATAGGACTTACTGAAACAACCATCCCTTCATTTTGGTAGACCTACACAAAATAGATATAACCCACCTTGTTTATGTCCTCCGCAGTCATAGGGATTTTATAATACCTGCTCTGACATCCAATGCTGGAAACAAGTGACTCCATAGGAAGTGGCTAAGCCATCCTGTATAAGGAACACAATGTGCTGGACTATTTTGGACTGTCTCTTCAGAGCCAGGAAATCCACACAAACCCAGATCCTACAGGATTTTTTTTTCTTCACTATCACAAAAGGGAATCTGTGGGATATGAACTCCAGAGATGATGCAGTTAACCAGTAGGTCTTCAAAATGATCTAAAATATCATCCATCTCAGGCAATATAAGCTTCCTGCACTGTTTTCTAAAAGGTCTGGGTTTCCAACCTCAAGCTTTCGTTGCTTACCCTAAGCCCAGTCAGTCTCCAGTCTTGGAGAGAGACTATTCCTGGTTTGGTCCTTCCATGACACCTCTTTCCACTTTTGGAATTCCTCAAATAAGAGCATTAAGGTAGAGGATCCCGAGTGGAGGCAGACAAGGTGAGAATTTTTGGCTCTTCCTTGCTTTGATTTACCTGTGGCTCCCACATCTGGATGAGGGTAGAACATCCCAGATGCTCTGTTCCTGAATACTTCTGACACTTTTTTTTAAATAGTTTGATTTTGAGACAGAGAGAGACAGAGCATGAGTGGGGGGGGGGGGGGTAGAGAGAGAGGGAGACACAGAATCCGAAGCAGGCTCCAGACTCTGAGCTGCCAGCACAGAACCCAACACGGGTCTCAAACCCACAAACCATGAGATCATGACCAGAGCCAAAGTCGGACGCTTAATGGACTGAGACACCCAGGTGCCCCAGACAAACACTTTAAAGAGTCTAGACTTGAACCCTACCAATGTACCTAACTCTCCTCAACACTGTGACACTCTAGCATATAACTACAGATGTTTCACCTCTTCCCTTATCTCCACAAGAGCTGGAGCCCCATAATCAGTACTAGAATCACATCTGACCCATTTGATTTCTGGCGGGGGCGGGGGTGGTGGCTTGGGTGCTTGCTACTCATGAATTCACCATCAAGCAGCATTTAAGACTTGATGCTTTTCATACAGGAAGTTTTTTTTTAATATTTTCATTTATTTCCAGGAGAGAGAGAGACAGCGTGAGCAGGGGAGGGTCAGAGAGAGAGGGAGACACAGACTCCGAATCAGGCTCCAGGCTCTGAGCTGGCAGTCAGCACAGAGCCCGACGTGGGGCTCGAACCCACGAACCGCGAGATCATGACCTAAGCGAAAGTTGGACGCTCAACCGACTAAGCCACCCAGGTGCCCCAAGACTTGATGTTTTTCATGGCTGCTCCTCTTCCTAGGATTCTGTCTCCAGAAGACAAAGATGGGATCTTCTGGACCTTGGCCTTGGGAGGCCTTGGGCCTCCTGTTTTGAGGGTTTAAAACAGCTCAAACTCCAAGCCCATCTTCACTTCTTCTTTCCCTAATGCTCATGAGCTTAAGGAATGCTATAGCCAGGATTTCTTCTTGGCCAGGAGCCCCTTTACCTCCAACTTCCTCCAGTGTTCTGCTTTTCAGAGGCTCAGAAGAGTCCATCATAATCACCCTTTCCCTAAACCTATAGGGCCATCATTAGTGCTTTCATCTGTCCCATTTAGTCCTCATGTATAGTAGTCATTGAAGTCTTTGCTGGATATCTACAGTCACCTCAGCAGATTGAGTTTCCTTTACCCAAGACTTGAGCTGCCTCCCCTCTTCCTTTCCCATGTTACTTGGAAGAATCTAAAAGACCACTGTGAGTCCGGCAGCTGGAATTTTCCCCAAAGTCTTACCCTGGGACAGCCCTAGTCCTTGCCTGCTATGCAGGGGGGACCTGATTCATACTGTTTGGATCTTTGTCTCCTATTCCCTCTGCCTTCTATAAGAATGTCTCCAGCCCCAATTCAAAAGCAGGTATCTCTTGTCACACTCTCTGATAGAGCAGAGGGAAAACAAATCTGAGCAACTCTGTGGTTATAAAACCTCAAACTGCTCAATTGGCCAGAACATTAAATACTCAGTCAACTGACATTGAAGCCTCGGTAGCCTTGAGAACGTCCCTGTCACTCAGAGGATCTGCTATCACTGCCGCACATCTGGTATCCGCCACTCACAGCATCCCAGCAGCATCCCCAACCAAGAACACACTTTCCTCATGCCAGGGGTGGTCTTCCTCAAAAATACCGCCAACTTTTGGATCCTCATAAACCCCTGTATTAACCGAATGGGGTTTCCTTTTACCTGTCCTCAGTCACTAGGCTAACAATTCTGGTGGCAGCTGGGGCTCTTTCATTAGAGAACTTCTAACCATATCCAAGCCTGAAACTGTTCTCTGTCATTTCCCTGAGACTGCAAACTAGTTAACATCTTTAGCAAACTTGAGTAGAGCTGTATTTTCACCCCTCCTGAAGACCTCTCTGGGCCCTCTTTATCTGCTCAAGGACCTAACAGAAGTTCGCACAGCCTCTTCAATTTCAGGCTTTTCACGTTTCTTTTTGAATCTCACAATTCATAGAGGCTTCTAGAAGTCTATATCTACCTCCATGTGCAATTTTCTAATGTTACCTTGGTCATTGTCCTAAACATTTAGTTGGCTTTATCTCTAGTAGCGATGAGTCCATGGTACAGATATAAACTTCAGTTAGATAAAAAGATACACAGATACAGATACATAGACAGCATGTAGAAATCCCAGGTAGAACTCCTAAAACATAACCCACATGTCCTCAGGCTCATTTGCCTGTACAAAATGAGATTATATTATTTAGTAACCTTTTTATACCAAGTTATTCTAGCATGGTATAAATGGGAAGGACTCATTTCCCTACTTATGGGGATTAACCCCACCTCCAAATGTGGGGTTCAGCTATTTCTGACAGTCTCTCCAGGGTCTCTTAAGTCCTTGAGAATAAGTTCAAAGGCTAGTCATCTTGCCACCATACTTTTTCAGCTTTGGTGGCAGATGGATCCCAGGAGTTTACTGCATCTCCAGTAGTGGCCACATACAAGGACCCATTCTGGCCTCCAGAAGAAACAATGCATCCTATCCCGGCTGTTGCCACCTTTGCTGGCAGGGCTGGAATCTGCCCTCACGAGGCTGGGGTGACTTACAACTGCTGTTCGGATGCCACCTGCCTTCCTCTTTTTCTCTTTCCCATTATGTTAGTTTCCCCAAATCTGGGTTATACAGCCTTACTCTCCCCAATATCTTGTTAGAATTGGATGTGGGAGTGGAGGAGGAAGGACAAATGAGGAATACCTGTGCTCCCCTACAGAAAGCATGGCTCATAGAGAGTATACTATCACTATTTTGCAATTATTCCATCACATGTCTGTTTTTCTCTCTAGACCCAAAGCTCCTTATTTACCACAGTGCATGACTTATATTAGGCTCCTTGTCAGTACTCATTGACTGAATAGAATACTATGGTAGCTGCAAAGTACTATGAGGCCACAGAAGAAGAAACAATTAACTTTCCCTGGAGAGGATGCAAAAAGCAGTACTTAAGGCTTGGTCTTGAAGGATAAATAAGAGTTCATGAGACAGATGAGAAAAAGTAAGAGTAGAGGCTAAGGCGCTATAAGCCAACAAACGGGATATCAAGCAGGACAGAAGTTTATTTGTCTGTCATGTAACAATCCGGAGGTAGGCAAGTAGTCCAGGTCGGGTAGGACGCTCTATCCAAAGGCTCAGCTAAAACTCAGGGAAATCCTATTACTCAAAGGAAGGGGAGAATGGATACAGCCCCACATTCTGACTTGAGAGGATGGACTATGCAAATCTCAAGAAAAGAAAAGCTTGTTTGGAGGGGGAGAAGAAGGGGGGGAATGGGGGAAAGGGAGAGAAGCAAACCATGAGAGACTCTTGAATGATGACAAAAACTGAGGACTGATGGGTGTAGGGGGGAGGGGGGATGGGCATGGAGGAGGGCACTTGTGGGGATGAGCACTGAGTGTTATGTGGAAACTAATTTGACAATAAACTATTAGGGAAAAAAAAAGCTTGTTTGGAGAACAGAAAAGTTCAGGATGTCTGGAAAGTGGAGTGTGAGAGACAGAACAGTGGGAGATGAGGAGGAGGCCCAGTGGAGGCTTAATTGTGAAGATCCGCTATCTATCTCTCACCTCATCTTCTTACCCAACTCCCCAGACACACTCATTCCTTTAGATCAGCTTTGACCTTTCCCCTGTCAGAATCAGAAAGGTCTCAGAGAACCTCTATGCAGAATATTCTTTATTCCAGATCTTTACTGTAACCATTCATCATTCAGGCCTCAGCTCAAATGTCACCTCCTCAAAGTCACCTTCCATGATGATGCTAGTCTAGCCAAAGCAGTTCCCTCCACATCAACTTTCATTCCATTACCCTATTTTTATTTATTACTATCATTTACCACAACCTGAAATAATGTTGCTTACATTTCTTTTTGTTTATTGACTGTATCTCCAGCTAGAAAGTAAATTCTGTGAAGTCAGATATATGGTTTGTACTTCTGTATAACCAATACCTAGAACACTGCTCCGTAAATGTTTATTGAATGCACTTAGTTTAATTCCTTTGTGGTTTTTTTAAAGTTTACTTATTTATTTTGAAAGAGAGAGAGAGAAAGCAGGAGAGGGCAGAGAAGGAGGGAAAGATAATCCCAAGCAGGCTCCACACTGTCAGCACAGAGCCCGGCGTGGGGCTCAGTCTCACAAACCATGAGATCATGACCTGACTGGAAATCAAGAGTCGAATGCTTAAACAACCGAGCCACCCTGGTGTCCCTCCTTTGTTCTTTTTAACTTGACTTAGAGAAGCTATGGGATTTGCTTGAAGGCACAGGTATCTCAGTGTCCTCTCAGTGCTCTCACATGTCTGAGTCACCACCTGTGTTACCCTCCTACTTTGATCCAAGATTCCCACCAAAATATTTGTTTTTGGGTTTTAAATATTTCACAGTCTTGAATGTGTTCAGTATGCCAGAACACTTATCAGACACAGAATTGTTCCAAAAGAATTCACCTTTAGAAATTTTATTTAAAATGTGAGATTAGACAGTGTGATGTTAGGAAAATTAGCATTGACACATAGATCAACGGAACAGAATAGTGATCACAGAAACAGTCCCACACATATAAGCTCAATGATTTTTGACAAAAGTACAAAGGCAATTCAATGGAAAAAGAATAGTCTTTTCAACAATGGTGCTAGAACAATTAGATGTCCACATACCAAAAAAATAAAAAGAACCCCAACAAATACCTCACACCTTATATAAAAGTTAACTCAAAATGGATAACAAGGGCTTGTGGGTGGCTCAGTCGATTAAGCGTCCGAATTTGGCTTAGGTCACAATATCACAGTTTGTGGGTTCAAGCCCCACATTAGGCTCTCTGCTCTCAGCACAGAACCCACTTCAGATCATCTGTCTCCCTCTCTCTGCCCCTACCCCACTTGCACTCTCCGTCTCTCAAAAATAAATAAACATGGCACAAAAAGAGACACATAAACCAATGGAATAGAATTGAGAACTCAGAATTAGACCCACAAATATATGGCCAACTAATCTTTGACAAAGCAGGAAAGAGTATCCAACGGAAAAAAAGACAGCCTCTTTAACAGATGGTGCTGGGAGAACTGGACAGCAAAGTACAAAAGAATGAAACTAAATCACTCTCTTACACCGTACACAAAAATAAACTCAAAATGGATAAAGGACCTGAATGTGAGACAGGAAACCATCAAAACCCTAGAGGAGAAAGGAGGAAACNCGGAACAGGAGAAACTTAACAAAGGACCACGGGGGAGGAAGAGGGGAAAACATAGTTGGGGAGAGGGAGGGAGGCAAACCATGAGAGACTCCTGAATACTGAGAACACACTGAGGACTGATGGAGGTGGGGGAGAATGGAAGGGGGTGCTGGGAGGAGCACTGGGTGTTATATGGAAACTAACTTGACAATAAACTATGAAAGATAAACAAATAAATAAACATTAAAAAAAAATGGATCATAGACCTAAATGTAAAACCTAAAACTGTAACATTTCTAGAAGTAAACATAAGAGAAAATCTTTGTGACATTGGGTTAGACAAAGACTTCGTAGAAATGACATAAAAGTACAATCTATAAAATTAAAAAAGTGATAAACTGGACTTCCTCAAAATTAAAAAAGTTCTACCTGCAAAAGATACTGTTAAGAGAATAAAAGAAAAGCTATGGACTAAGAGAAAATATTGGGAAATCAGTTACCCAACAAAGGTCTTATATCTAAAGATCTCTCTTTTTTTTTTTTAACGTTTATTTTTGAGAGAGAGACACACACAGAGAGAGACACAACCCGGGGAGGGTCAGAGAGAGAGAGAGAGAGAGAGAGAGAGAAGATCCAAAGCGGATTCTGCGCTGACAGCAGTGAGCCAGATGTGGGACTCCAACTCTCAAACTGAAAGATCATTACCTGAGCTGAAGTCAGATGCTCAACCAACTGAGCCACCTAGATGCCCCAAGGTCTTGTATCTAGAGTACATAAAGAACTTAGTAATACGAAGGGCACCTGGGTAGTTCAGTTGGTCAAGCATCCCACTCTTGATTTCAGCTCAGGTTGTGATCTCATGGTCTTGATCTCATGGTGGTGGGATTGAGCCCCACATCGGGCTCCACACTAACAGCGCAGAGCCTGCTTGGAATTCTTTCTCTCTGCCTTTCTCTCTTTCTCTCAAATCAAACAAACAAACATTAAAAAAAAACACAAAAAAAAGAATTTAAGGCGCCTGGGTGGCTCAGTTGGTTAAGCATCCAACTTCAGCTGAGGTCATGATCTCACGGTTCATGAGTTGGGTCCCAGCTGCGCTGACAGCTCAGAGCCTGGAGCCCGCTTCAAATTCTGTGTCTTCCTCTCTCTCTCTGCCCCTCTCTTGGTCACACTCTCTCTTTCTCTCTCTCAAAAATAAAATAACGTTAAAAAAAAAACACTTAAAAAGAATTTAGTAATAAGAAAACAAACAACTCCATTAAAAATGAGCAAAAAATATTAACACTTCACCAAAGAAGATATGCAGATAGCACATAAAATGATGCTCAACACCATTAACCATTAGAGAAAGGCAAGTTAAAACCACGATGAGACACCACCCCCACACCTGTTAGAATCACTACAAAGAAAAACAACCCTGAGAATACTGAATGCTGGTGAGAACGTGGAGCAGATGAAACTCTCATTCTGGGTCAGGGTGAATTTAAAATGGTATAGCCATGGGGTACCTGGATGGCTCAGTCAGTTAAGCACTGAACTTCAGCTCAGGTCATATCTCACGGTTTCTGAGTTTGAACCCTACATCGGGCTCTGTGCTGACAGCTCAGAGCCTGGAGACTGCTTCGGATTCTGTGTCTCCCTCTCTCTCTGCCCCTCCCCTGATCACACTCTGTTTCTCTCTCTCTCAAAAATAAACATTTTAAAATTTAAAATAAAATAAAATAAAATGATACAGCCACTTTGGGAAACAGTTTAACAGTTTATTATGAAATTAAACATACAATTACCATAGGATCCATAAATTCCACTCCTAGGTACTTACCTAAGAAAAATGAAGATTTACATTCACACAAAAACCTGCACACAAATGTATAAAGCAGCTTCATCCATAATCACAAAAAAAAAAAAACCTAGAAACAACACAAATATCTTTTAACTGGTGAGTAGACAAATTGGTATATCCATATAGTCAAATACCACTCAGCAATAAGAAGGAATAAATTACTGATACACTCAGCAACATGAATGAATGTCAAATGCATTACACCAGGTAAAAGAAGCTAAACTCAAGGAGCACCTGGGTGGCTCAGTTGTATAAAAAACCAACTTTGGCTCAGGTCATGATCTCGCAGTTTGTGAGTTCAAGCCCCGCACTGGGCTCTCTGCTGTCAGCACAGAGCAGCCTGCTTTGGATCCTCTGTCTGGATCCTCTCTCTGGCCCTTCACTCTCTCTCAAAAATAAATAAACATTTTTAAAAAGAAGAAGAAGCCAAACTCAAAAGGCAACTTGCTGTATGATTCCATTTATATGTTGTTCAGAAAAATAAAATTATAGGAACAGAAAATAATGACTGGGATGAAGGGACGTGTTGACTATAAAAGTGTATTATGAGAGAGATTCTCTTGGATAATAGAACTGTTCTGTATCTTGAGGGCTTGTTTGGAAGTTCTAGCACAGGAGCTTAGCTACTCATATATTCTTGACCAAAAATCAGTCCTCCTCTATTGGGGAAGTTCATCCTCTTCCACTGAGCACGCAGCTTCAGGAGGGACGCACCTGGAGCAGTGAGGGTGGAAGGGGACATCCGCCTAGCCAGCCAGATCAGCCAAATCAACCCTAGTGATGAATGAGGTGACAGGTGTCCCAACCAGATGGTCCCCACATCCAAGAACTGCTCTGTATCTTGACTGTAGTGGTGATTAGATGGCTGTACATGATTGTTTAAACCAATGATTCTTTTTTTCTCTTTCATAGTTTATTGTCAAGTTGGTTTCCATACAATACCCAGTACTCCTCCCAACAAGTGCCCCCCTCCATGCCCATCTCCCCTTCCCCTCTCCCCCACCCCCATCAGCCCTCAGTGTGTTCTCAGTATTCAAGAAGTCTCTCATGGTTTGCCTCCCTCCCTCTCCCCAACTACTTTTTCCCCTTCTCCTCCTCCATGGTCCTCTGTTAAGTTTCTCCTGTTTCACATATGAGTGAAAACATATGGTATCTGTCCTTCTCTGCCTGACTTATTTCGCTCAGCATAACACCCTCGAGTTCCATCCACGTTGCTACAAATGGCCAGATTTCATTCCTTCTCATTGCCATGTAGTATTCCATTGTATAGATAAACCACATCTTCTTGATCCATTCGTCCGTTGATGGACATAAACCAATAATTCTCAACTGGGAGGAATTCTGCTCCTTAGGATACATTTGGCAAGGTCTAGAAATATTTTTACTTACCACAACTCAAAGGGAGAGGGGATGCCTTTGGGTAGAGGCCAGGGATGCTACTAAACATTCTACGAGACAACAGGATAACCTGCGCAGCCAAGAATTATCTGGCCCCAAATGCCAATAGTGCCAAGGCTGAGAAACCCTGATGTAAGCCAGAGGTCAGAAAGCTATACAGCCCAAGGGCTAAATTCCACCCACCACTTGTCTTTGTGTGACTCACAAGCTAAGAATAATTTTTAGAGTTTTTAATGATTGGGGGGAAGAAATAAAAAAATCAAAAGAAGAATATTTCATGAAAATTATATAACTTCAAATTTCAGTGTCCATAGAGTCATGCTCATTTATTTATGTATTATCTGTGGATGTTCTGGCATTCCAAAGGCAAAGTTGAGTATTTATAACAGAGATTGTATATCCACAAAGCCTAAAATATTTACCACCTAGCTCTTTACAGTTAAGTTCGCTAACCCTTGGTCTAAATCCATGAAAATGTACATTTGAATTTTAAAATGTGAAATTATAGATGCCTACACTGGCTTAGTATGAGCTGTGCTAACATACTCATTTCTATAAATGTGCATGTCCTTTCTGGTTTTTCCGACAGAAGGTAAATAGTGAATAATAGGAATTTATCGCTGACTGGGTCCTGATGTGAAATTTTCCTATTTAAAAAAAATCATATGCACCATCTCTGACCGTGAAGAATCCCATTCAGTTTCCTGGACACAGAGACAGTTCTCCAGAGAAGACATCTGTGATGAAGCAGCTAATACCCCGTGCACTTGTCATCAGATCAGTAACGGGGTCTGACTGGGTCTCTCTGACCGTGACTGCTCCTGGACTGAATGGGGCATTTATCACACTGTCTCGGGCAAACCAGCTGACCATCACGCACATGGGCCCAAGAGCCTGTGAATTAGCTCCTGTCCATTAGCCCCTGTCCAAACACTCTGGCCCTCGTACTGCAGTCACGTTATCAGTCCCCTCCAGACCCTGGAAGCGTGATCAGGCATGAGCTCCCTGCCTCCTACCATCCCTCATCTCCACTTGGACAAACTGTCAGTTAATTAGCTAATGTGGGTAAAAATGCTCAAAGCTGCAAAATGCTCAGCTGGGCTATTATGATTATCATCTGGTTGGAACCCCGCCCTCTAACTCCCTCTGCCCCAAAGTCAGCCCACGGGACTCTTTGCCGTCCGTGGATGGGAAAACACCAGAGAAGGCCACAGAGTAGTCACCCACGTTTAAGGCCAGAGCCCCTGATATTGCCTCCTGATACTGACGCTATGCCAACTGGTACCATAAATCCTGAAGCCCAGGATCTGGCTTGACTTTCCTCATTTAAAGGAATTGGCAGCATGGCAAATCTCAGATTCCCCCAAATTACTGAATGTTGGATGACCTCTGGTTTCTTTTTTCAGCTAGATAGATCATTTAGAAAGTCAAAACAGCCTTTTGAAAAGATTACGTGGGAATCATAGCATTATCTGCTCCCAGTTTACAGAGCTTTAAGCCTGACATTCCCAGGGCCAAAACTCAATTCTCCATCCCTCAATTCAAGCCGTTTCAAGAACTCCCTGTCCAGAAAGCTGACCCCTGAAGGGCAGAGTGATGGCTAGAGTGGCCCAAGCTGCTGAAGTTTCATGAAGTTATCAAATGCCAAAACAGAAAGGTGCCCAGGGCAGACACATGTTACTCCTATCCATCTCACCTTTCTGAAAGGTCTTTCTGGGGCACCTGGGTGGCTCAGTCGGTTAAACGTCCGACTTCAGCTCAGGTCATGATCTCACAGTTCGTGGGTTTGAGCTTCGCGTTGGGCTCTGTGCTGACAGCTAGCTCAGAGCCTGGACCCTGTTTCAGATTCTGTGTCTCCCTCTCTCTCTGCCCCTCCCCTGCTCATGCTGTCTCTCTGTCTCTCTCTCTCTCTCTCTCTCTCTCTCTCTCTCTCTCTCAGAAATAAATAAAACATTTTACAAATTTTTTTGAAAGGTCTTTCTGTGGGGTAGGACTGAAAATGGCTGATCTCAATTGCCCAAAGCCCAATTTCAGAAGAGTTAAAAGCATAATTTCATTGTAGCCATATCTGGGCATTTCCTATATGTTCCCTGATGATCCTCAGAGCAGTTAAAGTATCCTATTTCTCCCTGCACATCTATCATCCTTCCTCTCCGTCTCCATTTCTAAGGTCTCATCAGTTCTCACCAGGGCAGCTGTTACAGCCTCTGCACTGGGTCCCCACTACCATCCCTTGTGTCCCTCCTGACTGTAAGCTCTCCTCTACAGCCAGACAGATCATTCCAAAACACAATCATGATCATATCACTCCCCACCTAAAAATGTTTAACAGTGCTCTGTCATTGACAAAGTCCAAACTCCTTAACTTGACAGTCAATCCCTTCAAAATTTTGTCCCTGCCTCTCACCTTCCAACACACTATGCTGGTACCATACCAGGCAATTCCCCCTTCCCCACCTGTGACTTGGGCATGCCAGCCTCTGTGCCCATACTTACACCTTTTTCTTCCTTCTGGAATGCCCTTTCTACCTCATTGCCATCCACGAAAAACCTTTCTTAAAACATCAGCCCAAATGCCACCTCCTCCAGAAGCCTTCCATGAAGTCACCTCTGAAGCGCCACAGCATTTTGCCAGTCATTTCTTGGGCCTGCTTTGCTTTCTGTGGTGGCTATTAATGTACATATGCCCTCTCCCTCATGGAACAATAGGCATATTAAAAAAGTCCTATAACCTAGTGCAGCATAAAGTAGGTGCTGGTAATCATTAGTGACTGATGAACAAACTGCAACAGACAGATTATAGGCTAATGAGAGCATGAATCAAAGGAAGGGAACTGGGATGGAGGGAGAAGTACATGTCATAAAGAAAAAAAAAGGTCAACAAGGTTAAAGACTTAGCTGTCATCTTAATAACAACAGCTTGCAAGGCCTGGGTATTATGCTAAGCATTATCACATTTATTCATCACATCACTCTAAGACACAGGCACTGTTATCATCTGCATTTTGTAGATGAGAAACTGAGGCTCAGAGATGGCAAATTCGTTGTTTCATCCCTGGCCTCTTGGCTGATATTTAAATACATCCCACACACTCCCACTTCTGAGTCTTTACACTTGCTCTACCTGAAACATTCTTCCCCCAAGTATAGTCAGGGGCTATAGTCAGGGAAGGCTTCCTCCCTTCTGGTAGGTCTCTGTTCAAATATCACTTTACCAATGAAGTCTCTTCTGTCCACCCTATACAAAATGGCAAATATTCCCCCTGGTCAGGGGCAAAGCCCATATTTAAAACCAGTTCTGAATCCAAAGCCAGATGACAAGGTAATAGTCATGTGGGTCAATGGGAATAGAAATGCCCATCACTAAACCAATCACTGTGATGATTGGTCAGGCCAGGGTCTCAATGCTCATCCCTGGAATTCAGGGGTGGGGCAGGCCCATTTAAACCACATGGACCAAAAATGGAGAAGGGATGTTCCTCCAAGGAAAATTGAAAGACTATAACCAAAAGGAAGAGAGAAGTCCAGGCAGGTAAAAACAATACATATTCACAACAATGGCCAAATCCTACCAATTTCTCAACAGTAGATGAAGTCACCAGTCAGATTGGACCAAATCATTCACCAAGTAGATTTATGTTGCTCTGACCTCCACAAAACTACTCAGCACCAGAAAACTGAGATTCCATTTTTCACTTCTCAAATTAGCAAGATCTTTTATTTTTTTTAATGTTAATACTTCTGTTAGGGCGATGGAATATAAGTGGCAGAACCTTTCTTCCTGGAAAGCATTTTGGAAATATATATCAAGATCTCTAGAAATATTTTTTAAGTTTATTTATTTATTTTTGAGAGAGAGAGAGCACACGAGCAGGAGGAGGGCAGAGAGAAAGGGAGAGAAAGAATCCAAGCATGATCTGCACTGTCAGTGCTGAGCCTGATGCAGGGCTCGATGCAGGGCTTTGTGTGGGGCTCGATGTGGGGGTCAGTGCCTTGCTTGAACTCATGAACCATAAGATCATGACCTGAGCCGAAATCAAGAGTCGGATATGCTTAACCGACTGAGCCACCCAGATGCCCCTAAATATACTTTGATCCTCTTTTTTTTTTTTTTAATATTTTTATTTATTTCTAGGAGAGAGAGAGACAGCGTGAGCAGGGGAGGGTCAGAGAGAGAGGGAGTCACAGACTCCGAAACAGGCTCCAGGCTCTGAGCTGGCAGTCAGCACAGAGCCCGACGCAGGGCTCAAACCCACGAACCACGAGATCATGACCTAAGCGAAAGTCGGACGCTTAACCGACTAAGCCACCCAGGCGCCCCTATACTTTGATCCTCTAATCCAGTAATTCTACTTCTAGAAAAATTTGTAAAAAAAACAATAATAATAATAATAATGCAAAATATGGACAAAGATTTTATGCATCAGGTTTTCATCACAGAGTTTTTATAATAGCAAAAAAGAAAGAAAAAGGGAAAAGAAGGGCGTCTGGGTGGTTCGGTCAGTTAAACATCTGGCTCTTGATTTTGGCTCAAGTCATGATCTCATGGTTCGAGGTATCGAGCCCCGCATTGGGCTCGGCACTGATGATGAGGAGCCTGCTTGGGATTCTCTCCCCCTCTCTCTCTGTCCCTCCCCACCCCCATAAATAAATATTAAAGTAACTTTTTAAAAAAAGAGGAAAAAGAAGAAGGAAAGAAAATCTCTATGTGTAAGGATTAGGGATTGGTAATATAAAATACAGCAACTCCATATAGTAGAAGACTGTGTAGTAATTAAATTAAATTTAATCAAGAAGTTGAGTAAGAAAGCAAGATACAAAATCGTCTACACAGTGTATTAACCGCATAGAAGAAAGCCACATATACCCAGAAATGAAAAAGAATAAATATATAAAAATGCTAGTAGTGTTTATCTCTACTTGCTGGATGCTTTATATATATTTTTTCCTTCTTACTTGCTTATATTTTCCACAATGAGCAAAAATGCTTTAAACATTGTTTTGAAAGCAACCCCTTCTTAGCTCCTGATAACTTGGCTTCCCACTTACCATGTCAGGCTGTCTCAGTCATTTGGACACCTGGGGACAAACACTTACTGGGTGACAGATGATCAGCAATATTCTTTGTGTCTTATAACTTTCCCCCATCATTCACAAAAAGATCAGTTTTTCCTGTACTTGCCAGTCCTCCCTTAGAATCCATCACTTCATCACATGATGCCTCTTTTTTTTTTTTTTTTAAGTAAAACAAAACCTGGGAATGGAACATAAACTGTGCTGAACCCTGATATGAAAATGAGTAGGCACCGGGCTTCCAACTACCAGTGAAGTGCCAGTGCAGGAGGGCTGCCCAGGCTGATGGATGCCAGAGACAGGTAAACGTGCCCCATTGTAGGCATGAAAAGCCTGCAAGAATTCCAGCCTGCCACTTTTTGGGTTCTGTGGACACATTCTGCCTAGAGGCCCCTCAGATGACAAGGTCTCCTTCTCTGCAGGCAATGGCTAGTTGCCAAAGATTGCTGGCCTGGGAGACAGAAAACAAGATTATGTTTCTATGACAACACAAATGGCACCACCTCCAGGAAGCTTTCTGTGCCTCCTTCCTCGATCCCTACTACCCCTCCAGATTACATTTCTCCCCCAAGGAGCCATGGCTCTGGGTACTTTCCTTGCCCCTCTTAGAGCAAATGTGGTGATGTGGCAGCTGGTGCTGTGAGAAGACATCACACAGACCTTGGTTCACTTCCTGGCTCTGTCACTCAGTTCCTGAACCTCAGTTTCCTTGGCTGTAAAATGGAGACAGTAATCTCAGCAGCACACAGAACCATCACTATCCCAGGACCTGACCCAATCCTCAAGCTCCTGTAACATGATTGTGCCCAAAGAAATTGCCTAGCAGCCCAGGATACCACAACCGAATACTCACTAGGCCCAGCCCAGCGGTGGCAGGCACCCCCCACCCCAACCTCCCCACCCAGATCTCCAGCCAGCCGCAGCCAGGGAACAGACAGCCAGCAGTGGCTAATGATACCTCTCCCATCTTCTGGACAGAGTAATTGCCAGGTGGGATGGCAGGACCCCAGTTATTGAGGGTCTGTCCAGGGGTGTGGCCACAGGCATGTCCAAAACTGAATTCAGCTTCCCTTCAAATGTATTATCCTTCCTGGTCCCTATCTCAGAGGCTAGCATCACCCAGAGGACCCAAGTTGGGGATCAGGTTATGGTCCTCACAACTCCTTCTCACTCATGTCTCTCATTCAATCCATCACCAAGTCCTGTCATTTCTACCTCTCAAATCCATCCGTTTCCTTCCATCCTAGGGCGGCCGCTGCAGTTCATGCCACTACTCACCTCTTCACAGGTCTCCTGGCCTTCATACTGCACCACATCTCCTCCTGCCATGGCTGAAGCTGCCTCAGTAGCTCTCAGAAAACCAGCCGCAGTAAGTTTAAAGCCCCCAACCTTGCCCCAGTTTGGTCCCAGCTTGCCTTTCTAATCTCATCTCCGCTCCCTGCCTCATGTCTGTAGTTTCCCCAAATTCACTCATGTCTGTAGTGTCCTGTTTCTCACTTGCCTGTTTTTGCTCATGTCATTCCCTGTCATTAATGTTCTTCTCTTCCTCTCTTTTCCACTGACTAGCTCCTTTTCCTATTTTAAGACTTAGCTCAGATTTCCATTCTTCCAGAAGGCTTTTTGCTCCTCCGTTCCCCACACACTCCCAGACTAGGTTCAGTGTTCTCATTGTTGCCACTTACTGAGCACTGTTCCATGCACCTTTGATGCCTTAGCTCATCTAATCTTCACGGCAAAACCTGCGCCTAGGTTCTCCTATTATTACTTTACAAGTAAGAGAACTAAGGCTTATAGAAGTTGAAGTAAAATTTCCAAGGCCAAATAAGTGCTTAGTAGTACTGAAACCCAGGTCTATTTACTTTTGTTTTCTTAATTAAAAAAAAAAAAACCTTCATTGCTCTTTTCTGATTATGAAAGTACCACGAAAAAAGTAAGAATCACTCTTCTTTTTGTCAATTTGGTGAATACCCTTGGCCTGGCAGGCAGTTTGCACAGTAAGTGCCAGTTCTTTATGCCTATATATACACGCTGATTTGGATAGCATTTTTCTATAAACTGTTCACACCATTCCTGCAGTTTCCTGAATCTAGAGCTCTTGGGAGTGCACCGAGCACCCCCACTCCCGCTCCCATCCAGACCCTAGTAGTGCCAGGCTCTCGAGAGGTCGTCTGAGGTGTAACTACAGCTTGGTTTCCCAGCGAGATGAGGACAGAGATGGGTCTAATTGGTTCTTAGTGCACAAACCACATCTGCACACAGACCAGAGTCCAGAGACCGGGCGAGGTGGGGAGCGGCGCTCAAGCTTGGGGCGGCCCCTCGCAAGGCCCGGGATTCCCCCTCGCTCCACCCCCACGCTCTCCAGCGCTATAACTCCTAACCACTCTACCAAAAAACCTCAAGCCGCGACCTCGAGACCACGGTCCTGCCCGCCCCTGCCCCGCCAGCCGGACACTCCTACGCCTCGGGTCTTCCGCACCGCGGCTTCCGGCTGCCCACCCAGCGCACCCAAGGCACCCGGCGTGGTTAATTACAGCCCTGCCCCCAGGCGTCCGGCAGCCGCCGCAGCACAACTCCCGGGCTCCCACTGTCACCGCGCCCCCGGGCTGCAGCCGCGGGAGCGGCTAACCGGGAAACTACCGCCCCTATCCCCCACCCAGTTCAAAGCTCTGGCGCCCTTGGGTCAGGGCCGGAGAAGTCACTTCCAGACGAGTGCTGGCGCCGGGTGCGTCGCACTTGACGGAAAGGACGCCTGAGAATAAATCCGGAGCGGATTTGCATCACAGCGGCAGGGGAGGGCTCGCAGCCACCGAAGTTCCAAAGCAGAGGACGTCCCTGTCCTGTCCCGGCCCGGTGGCGGGTTTAGGAGCAGTGGGGGGAGCGGGAGGGAAGCTGCTTAAAGGGAAGAGGTGTGCGCACTGGCCGCGAAACCTGGGACGGGACAGCCAGCTGGTGGGGAGTAATCTCTTTTCTTTAGCGGACTAACCTCAGCCTGGGCCTGAGTCCTCATCGAAGGAAGCGGGACAGAGGTTTTCTGTGCATGTGTGTAACTTGGATGAAAGGAAACAGCCTGGGCCCGGAGGGTGGGAGAGCCTAGCAGTCCCCACCCACACTGCTAAGAATCTCCCAGCCTTGGTCTCCTGAGATCCCCGTACCTCCGCTGGGGCTCTTGTGTCCTGGTGGCCTGAACCTCTGTGACTACTGTGTGCTCACAGAGCAGACAGTCCTCACGTCAGGTCCTAGCCCTGGCTTAGACTATAGGCCATCAGACTTCCACTCCACCCACATGGCCGGTCTTTGCAGGGCAATTCATTCATGTCCTGCATGAGACTGCTGTTTCTCAGCCAGAAAGCCTTTTACCCCTTTGTATCAGCTAAAATGTTGCTCCCAGCCCAGCTCCAAAACCACCTGAAGATATTCACTGAAGCCTGTAAGGGTCAGTGTCCTTGCCTCTCTAAGCCCCCAGTGTACAAAGTCTGGACTTCTCTTTTAGTTCTGACACTTCTCTTGGTGTGTCTATAAAGCCTATGCTCTCTGTTAAGGCTGCAAGTTTTCAAGAAAAAGAATCAAGACTGATTCACATGTGTCCTCAGTGCCAAGGGGAGTGTCTGGGACTTGGTGGGGACAGCATTGGCTGCTGTGTGATCTTTGGCAAGTCCTTCTCCCTTTCTGAACTTCAACCTTCCTCACCCTTACAGTGAAGGATTTGGATGGAATCGTCCCCAGGGGTGCCTCAAGCTCTGACCATGTGAGCCAGTGACTTCCTGGATCACCAAGCCTCCTATGATAACCAACACTGGGAGGGGCAGGGTGCAGGGTTTCGTTTGAAATTCTTCCACTTCCATTAAGTAAGTTAACAGAGGCAACTGTAGGACCCGGGTGTCTCATAGGGTTAAGCATCAGCCCACGGTTCAGGTCATGATCTCACGGGTTCGTGAGTTTGAGGCTCGCCTCAAGTGAGCACGAGCCCAACTTCTCTCTCCCTCCCTCTCTCTCTGCCCCTCGCTCACTTGTGTCCCCTCTCAAAGAAAAAACAAAACAAAAACAAAAAAACAGAGGCAATTGTGCAAGGTTGATGAAGCTTAGGAATCCAAAAGGTTCTGAGAACCTCAAGGAGGTAAGTCTAATGACAACTCACCATGATGCTACCCAGCTGGAAAGTCCCCTGCCCCCAAGGTTCCAGGGGCCTGACAACCAGTTCCAGGAAGGGTGGGGGTTGGAGGGGGGTTGACTAGGCCATCCCAGAAAGTGAAGAAGCCCCCATTCACAGCCCCTCTCCAACAAATACACACTATCTCCAGGAACAGTGACAGCAGCCCCTCAACCCCCTGAAGACCAGCCCAGGACCACACTACTCTCCACTCCAACCCCCCACCCCCACCCCAGTCCAGCTCTCTCCAGTCTGAGTTGAGAACACCGAGAGTCCCCAACAGGAGACTCAGTTCAGATTTTCTCTCAGCACATGCCGTCAGCCCCTATTTGCCTACTTCCCTAAATGGAACTCCTTACCTTTTGGGGTCAGCCATATTGATTACCTTCACTTTACCTGTTGAAGCCACATGGATTAATGCTAATCTGAAACCATAGCCCTCAGATTAAGACAGACTTTGCTGAGATTCCAGTCCTCCCTAGCTAAATGACCTTAGGCATGTCATTTATCCTCCCTGAGCCTCAGTCCCTCCATCTATAAAATGGGAGCAATGATTTATATACACAGGATGGTTGTGAGCATCCTGTAAGATTTATAAAACACCTGTTGTAGGAACTGACACATATAGAATTTCAAATGTGAGCATTATTTGTATTCCCTATTCCCTCCATTCTCCCCTGAAGCTGCCTGAGACTTTCTCTGGAAGCTGAGAATGGAGACATCTGAAATGGAACTGATCTGGACGAAACCAGGACTATGAAATACTAAAACCTGCGTTTAGGACCCAAAAGACCTTCAAAAGAAAGCAAAGGATGTTTGAGGCCTAGAGAAGGGACACAATTTGCCAAAAGCCACAGAGCAGATGGAGGTAGGTAGAATGACAGGCAAACAGGGAGAGGGAGGCAAATGGGGATGTGGACTGAGGTCGGGGCTGAGGTATTGAGCTGAATCCAAAGACAGACAGCCGAGCAAGAGTATCTCCCGCTGACATTGCCCCATTTCCCATGCCCAGAAGGGCTTGGCATTTGCCTCTCTCTGGAACTGCTCCTTCTGGGTTCCTGAGTTTGCAGTAGTTTCCCAGAAATGGTAGGTAAATATCCCCGTCGTTTACTGAGTAACCAACCCCATAATCAGACAAGAGTCCCCATACCAAGTGCTGCCTCAAGTTTGGCTCCCTCTGCAGAGATGCTTCTCCCAGGCACCACCCCTGACAGATGCCTTCCACGAGGTCCCTTACCAAGGCCTTCCTAGGGGCTCTGCACCCCACCACACAGCGTGGTCTTGTTCACAGCTCAGCACCCTCTTTGGACAGTCTGCTCTTCCCAAGAAATTGTGGTATATGGAATATTTTCTATTTGGTACCTTCTTCCCAAAAAAGTCAGACGAGGCTTGCCATTCCATTAGTAACCTTTGAAAATGTCCTGGGGCCTGGTGTTAATCCCAATCATGGAGAAACTAGAGGTATTGTGGCTGGTGTACTTGCCCCTTGATCATTTTTTCTTTAGGCTATGTTTTCTTTGGCTTGTTTTTTTTAGTTCCCCTCTCTCTATCCCTCTCCTGCCACCCACTCCCCTCATCCTCAGGAACCAAGATGTGTCCTCTGGGAAGATGTCTGTCCTCTGTCTGGTTTATTGCAGGCTTCTTAACATATCCTGAGTTCATATGCCCTGAGCTCTCTGCCTCCTTCTTAGTGTTCATGTGTTTCATGTGTGAACTCCTTTGCCCATCCCCAATAGAGGATCCTCCAGTTTATTTACTTTTATCTTTTTTAAGTTTATTTATTTTGAGAGAGAGAGAGAGAGAGAGAACGGCAGAGAGAGAGGGAGAGAGAGGGAATCCCAAGCAAGCTCCGCACCATCAGTGCAGAGCCCGAAATGGGGCTCAAATCCACAAACTGAGAGATCATGACCTGAGCTGAAATCAAGAGTCAGATGCTTAATGGACTGAGCCACCCAGGCACTCAGGGGTCCTCTAGACATCCACCTGAAGGTAAAGACTTCACTAACAAACTTCTCAAGGCTTATAATTCAGGGATATTCTAACCTTGAGATCTGGGAATCAGTGATGGCAGAATTCTATATTTGTGACTCTGTAACTCAGATTTCACCATACTAGAATCTTGTGATGCTAAGATTCCATGACTGTGGACTCTATGCATTTAGAATTTTATGGTATTTGTGTTTCATGAATTTGTCATTGACTTAGTGACAATAACCAGGACTCACTTGTCCTGGGTTTCTGTGTTTGTTTTCCACAGAATGGAAGTCTCAGCTCTGGGCTTTCTTCTCTGAATTCGCTGAAGGCAGGGGAAGGAGATGGTTGGATAGGAAAAGGGTAACATTCCCACTTTCCCTGGGGCTCCAGAGCAGCCCAGCATTTAGTCTACCTCCTCCCCACAAGTCCGTCATTTGGGCTCCAAGGATTTGAGTGTAGCAGGAAAAGCAGGCTCTTTTGCGGCCTTTCCACCCAGCTTCCTTTCCTCCCTGGCCTGCCCCAGGATCCGGGGAAAGAAAGTTAACTGGGAGACTGGCTCGGTCAAATGGGCAGAGGGGGAGGGAGGGTTGAGTACAGGGCAGGGAGCCAATGAAGTAGGTATGGGAGATTCCCTAGGGAGCTCTGTCGCTTTCTCTGAAGGTGAGGAAGGAACAGAGGACGGAAATGGGGGTGTGGGTGAGGGTACTGGTCAGGGTGGGGTGACCGGCATTGCATTGTAGGGCTGGAGCTGGGCTTCCGGCCATTGACCCATTGGTGACAAGGGAACTCCAGCCTGGCGCCCTGGAAGCGGTCTGGTCCAGTCCCTACCCATTGATTTTGTGTTTCTGTGCCTGACTCAGACTCCCAGGAAAATCCAGAGGGCAGAAATTGGGGATGGGGAACCTGATTCTCCAGGGCTCCTTCCTGGGAGAGCCACCTAAGGCCAAGAAAGGGGACAGGACTTTCCAAGGATCACACTAGGGTTTGGGGAAGAACAAGGACTGGAATTCCGAGCTCCAGCTTCCAGCCTAGAGCTGTTCCCCTGACACTCCAAAGGGTCCCAGTATTACAAAATGCTCCCATAACAGGACAGCCTTAGCCAAACTCTGGGATGGAGGATGGGCCCCTGGGCAGCCTCCCCACAGCTGTCTGGACCCCTCCTCCAGCCCCCAGGCGCTTGGCTGAAGCTGACAAACCCGATTTTCCGGTGGCTGCCCAGAAGCTGGCTGGAGCGGGAAGCCTTCTCTGGGCAGGGACCCCTCAGGCCACTGTCCTCTTCCTCCTGCCCTCCTGACCCCACCCCTTGCTCTTACTCGAGCTGTGCCAACACCACTTCCTCCTCTCTCAGCCTGCCCCATCTCCCCTGCCGGGCACCAGGAGGCGTGGTCCAGCACTGCCCTTCTCTGTTTCAATTTTCCCATCTGCAGATGGAGGACTAAGGACTGGCCTGGCTTCCAGGGATCAACCATGGGGAGGCTCCAGAGCAAAGGGGCTGGGAATAGCAGTGGGTCCCCACTTGGGTGGTGGTTGGTGCAATGTTGGGAGCACAGCCCAGAGTGTGAGAAGGAAGCTCTGTTCTGGAGCACGCTTGATGGGGTGGGAGGTGGAAGGTAAAGGAGGGTGCCCCTCTGGCTTCCTCAGGCTATCACACGAGACAGAAGAGACAGAGAACATCATCCCAGGCTGAGTCCCCTTGTTACCAATGTTCAAAGTCCTCGCCACAGTTGGGTGCGGTGCCTGCATGATCTGTTTAATGTCTGTCTCCCACCGAGCTGTAACACCCACCAGGAAGAACTCCTGCCGTCTTGCACACTGCGCTGTCTCCAGAACTTGGCACCCTCCCTGGCACATGGCAGGCACTACTGCCTGAGACAGAGTTTCAGACTGAAAAGCAGAAGCAGAGGCACCCTGGGGGCTGGAGACCAGCCGGGTCTGTTCACCTAACCAGGCTCCTGCTCCAGGCTGCTGCATGGCCCAGGCCTCTTCCTCTGGGACTCTCAGCCTCCAGAGAGCCCTGGCGGGGTCGGAATGAGTGAGCTGCACCCAGTCATCCAGGGGTCACCTACATTGGAGTGGTGGGTGCCCTCTGGCCACAGCTGCCTCTGGGAGCCTGGAGGAGGAGGGGCAGTGGAGGAGCCCGGCATTGCAGAGGGAGCTAAAAATAGCCGGAAGAGATGATGTCATCAGGTTCCCACAGCTCAGCACCCCCCTCACTCACACACATACACACACATCCTCACAGACACAGATACACACAAACACAAGTGTGGGTGTACACACACACACACACACACACACACACACATATGCACGCACACACCCCACACTCTTACAGGGGAGGGAAGCTTCTGGGTTCCAGGGCTGCAGGGGCAGGGAAGTCTGGTGAGTGTGTCTGCACGTGTGCATGTGTCTGTGTGTGCCTGGGTTTGCATGAGTGGGATTGCATGTTTCTATCTATAAGCTTATGTGCTTGTCAGATGCATGCATGTCCGTATGTGTTCATTTGCAGGCATGTGTATGTGCTGTTGCATATGCCATGTGGGGAGGGCCACGGGCATTAGTGTGTGTATCTCTGTTTATAAGTGTGTACTTGCATGCATCTGTGTTTGTTGCATTGTGTGTCTGTGAGTCTACTTATATTTACATGTCTGCATATGTTCGTGGACTGTGGCATGTGTCTTTATATGTGTGGGCGCTTCTGTGGACCTTGGGCTCTAGCCCAGCCACCTTCCTCTCCTCCCCCTCCTCCCCGCCCCCCCACAGCCAGCACTGTCTGGGCATGATGTGTCAGTGAATTCTCTGCTTCTTCCCTCCTCTCAGGGTCCCAGTGTCTGGCAAGCTTTAGAGTGGAAGGACACAGACACAGTTCATTTTTTCCTCACAGGCTTCCTGAACCCCAGGAGGCCAGACCAAAGCTCTCAGACTTCACTCCACCCCCAAGCCTCAGGGAAGGGAGCCCTGGACACACACCCAGACACAGAGTGACACCTTAGAGACAGAGTCCCTCACAATGTTTCCTGCCACTGAGACACAATTCCATGGAGACACACCCCACAGAAATGCAGTTACACCTGATGACACATGGGCACACACTCAGAAACCCAAATGGAAAATCCCCAGGCCAGAGTGCCTAACACCCTCCCCCTTTCTGGACTCAAACTCAGTCTTGCCCCACCCCTAACCACTGCAGCTCCCAGCTGACAGTCCTGGAAAACACTGTCCTCAGGGAACAACTAGGAGGCTGAAGGTGGCCCATCCTCCTCAGAAGCAACCCTCTCCTCCCTCAGGCTGCCCCTCACCCTTTCCCCTGACCTTCATTCCTCTTAGTGAGCTGAAGCCTGTCTCTGGCACACCCGTCCCCTTACCCTCGACACACGGCCAGCCACAGAAGCACGAGATCGGTTACAGAGGCCCCCTCAGCCACATGTCAGCTCAGGCTCCCATTGTGCTGGTTTCACGCACACACACTCAGACAAACACACACCAACAGCTCCTTCTGCACACTGACCATCACAGGCACAGAGCCACAAACATCTCACATTCAAGCACTCATGGAGTTACACTCAAGTAGTGAAATCTCTTTCATCTTATCTCTTTCTGATTTGTGCCTCTACCTCCCTCCTCAAGGATCTGCCTCCCTATAACTTCCAAGATGTCTCTGGAGACGTTTTTCCCTGTACAATGCAGGAAGGCTCCCTACCTCCTGGGGCAGATCAAAAGCTGAGGCCAAAGATGGAGAAATGGTGTGTGTTGCCAACCTTGTCCTGTCCGTCCATTGCCTAACCGTCATCCCTGCTGTTGTCACTGAAGCCTGTCCCTGGGAGCATTCAGCCCCAACCCTGCCCTCATACCCTGCTGCATATTTCTCTGGAAACACCTTGGAATGGAGTAAGGCAGTTGGAGCAGAAATGATTGTATTGATCTGCTGTTAACCACCCAGGGCCCCTAGGAGATGCAGGTCCGGAGCCAGCCAAGCTTCTGGACTAGTTTCTGGACACTTCTAGAAGATCAGAAAGCTGCCAGGTTGACAGAGGTGTCTGAGAACTGAGGAGAAGAAGGAAAGGAAGAATGTGAGGAAGAAAGCAGTTCTGGAAGCTCTGCTCTTAGATTCACAGTCCCCGAAGCCCTCTGGTTGTAGCCAATATGCCCTCCATTAAGGCTCTCAGCATTTAGGATGTCTGCTATCAAGACCCCACCATACTTTTGGGGTGGTATTTCTCACAGAGTGTGCCCCTAGAGTGCCTATGCAGGACTAAAGTGGAGGGAAACCCATGGCCCTATTTTTCCAACCCCCCACCCTGCCTCAGGGCCCTTGGCTAACCTTGTGGTGGAAGGATCCACACACTGGTGGTGGTGACGGTGTGAGTGTTGTTGATACCTGTGGCCATGGTGGCAAAATTGGTGGCTGCAGTGGTGGGAGTTGGGCCTCGGGGTTTCTGCCGATACCTTCTGCGGCTACACTTGAACATCTTGGGAAATCGAGGCCGAGGCCAGCCCATCCCTGGCCTGCGGTAGGGGGAACTTAAGCCCCGGGGCCTAGGGGCACGGACAAGCTGAGAAGGCCCCATAGACACAGGGAGCTTCTGTAGTGTGCCTGAGGGTGCTACTGACCAGGGCAGCTGGGGCCTCTATGACATAGAGTCTGCATAAGGGTGGTGCTCTTTATTACAGGTCCTAGGGACCTGTAATACAGGGGCTGGGGAGCCCCTCCCCGTAGGTCAGGCTCCCTCACAATTCTCTCTGTAGGTCCAGCCCAGGGGCCAGAAAACCTCAGCCTGGCCGCAAGGGAAAAGGAACTCTGAGTAGGGGAAAATTACTCCCTCACTTTCTCATTTATCCACATTAACAATATTAACAATATTTATTAAGCATTTGCTGTGCACCAAACAGTACTGAGTACTTTACAAACACTATCTCTTTAATACCACAACAACCCTACAAAGTTTAGACTCTGGCATTATTCCTACTTCATATACAGTCAATTCTCATTATTCACAGTAGTTAATAAAGTCGCCACCACAAATAGTGCATTAGCAAATTGAGCCAATTCATCTACAGGGTTAGATTCCTACCTGTCTCTAGTCACAATATTTTCATCAACTGATCGATCAGAACATGACCTATTTTATGTGTGTTTCTGTTTAAAGACACCTAATTTAGGGGCCCCTGGGTGGCACAGTCAGTTACGTGTCCTGCCTCTTGAGTTTGACTCAGGTCATGATCTCAGTTTGTGAGTTTGAGCCTCGCATCAGGCTCTGCGTTGATGGTGCAGAGTCTGCTTGGGATTCTGTCTCTCCCTCTCTTTACCCCTCCCCAGCTTGTGTGCATTCTCTCTCTCTCCCTCTCAAAATAAATAAACAAACTTAAAGAAAAATAAAGACACCTAATTTAAAATATATTGTTGAGTCATTAACATTGAACTTATAGCCAATACCACTATAACTTGTACCTGGATGACATTTATAACATATGTCCTCTGTAAGGCACATCACAGGCTTCTTGTGCTTAGGAATACTAGACAACACTTCAGCATTATTTGATAAATGGCAAAATTTCCAACAAAAAGCACAAACATGCAAAAAATGTGACACTGAATAACCCACAAGAAGAACATGTGTTTACATTAGAAGAGGTGAAACAAGAAGGCAGCATATCCTCTTGTTCAACCTCAGCTGAGAATGTGAGAATGAGGCAGCTCAAAATTTGTCAAATGTCCATGAGTGACCGCCAAAGTGACACAAGTATTGGTTTGGGGTTACAAATGAAATTTTGTGAGTAGGCTAATTCCAGATATGGAAGCTATGAATAATGAGACTCGACTATATAAGGAAACTGAGGCTCAGTTGGGCGAGGTCACACAGAGACAGGCAAGGGTTCCTATCCATAACGGCTAAGGCCCAAAGTCCAGACATTTAACTCTTGCTGTTCTGCACTCATTTATTCATCCAATCATTCAGGAAATGTTCGCTAACAACTTCATATGTGCTGGGCTCTGGGGATGTAGATGGAGGTGACATGGCCCCAATTCTTCCTGAGTGGAAGGAGAAAGCCATGTGGATAATCAGTGCAGGTGGAGGAACTGCTAGGTCCCCAGCGGCTCTAAGCTGTGTCAACGCGGGGTTCATTTCCTTTCTTGTAGGAGATAGTATTGTCAATGGCTCTGCCAGGCCTTGCACTGAGTTGCTGTGGGACTGTGGACTTGTCCTTTCTCCCTCCACACTGTCTTTCCCTCCTGTTTCACCTCTGGTCCTCCTTCCCAGCCTCTGCCTTTTCTCTGCTCCTGCAGGAGCCTGCCAGGAGACTTGAGGGTCCTCAGCACCACCCTGTACGGCCTCAAACCCACTCCCCCTCCAGCCTCTTCTCTTGCTATCCTCAGTCTTAGAAAATGGACCTTTCTCCCATCAGCTTCTACCCACTACACCTTATAAACCCACTTGCCCTGGCCATCTTCTTCCTCAAGTCCCAGACCAAGACCTCCTCCCCTGCTCTTTCTGGAAGTCAGCTCTTCCTGCCTTCTCAGACATTCTATCAATATAGACAGTCTGCTTGGTGGTTAAGATACAGACTCTGGCACCAGGCTGGCTAGGGGTGAATCCTGGCTCTTCCACTTAAAAGCTGTGTGATCACAGCAAGTGCCTAACCTTGCTGTGCCTCTGTTTCCCCACGTTTAAAAGGGGATTAAATCTCATAGAGTTGTTGTGAAGAGGGGAAAAAAGACTATATTGTAATGCATTTAAAACATGATCTACACAGATATTACTGTCATTAGCTTCCCTTCCTCCCCCCACTTTCTTCAGCTGCCTCCTCTCATTATTAAAAAAGCAAAACAAATTAATGTCAACTATATTCAAATTTTTAAAAAATTTAAAAAGTCCACTTCATCCATCTCATACCCCGTCTGGTGACGCCTCTCCCCATTCTGACCTTCCCACTCTGTGGTCATTCTCGTTTGTCCCAGAGGGAGGAGAAAATCTTATCTTAAACTCTGACTATTCTGTTGTCACACAGACCAGGACACAGAGGCTTAAAATCGAGTCTAAGAAGGGGCACCTGGGTGGCTCAGTTGGTTAAGTATCTGACTCTTGATTTCGGCTCAGGTCATGATCTTACAGGATTGAGCCCCATGTATGGCTCTGCACTGACAGCATGGAACCTGCATGTGATTCTCTCTTTGCCCCCCTCCCATGCTCTCTCTCTCCCTCTCTCAAAATAAATTTAAAAAATAAAAATAAATGAGTGTAAGAAATGCCCCCGGGGTCACACAGCTAAGAAGCAGCAGAACCAGCACTGGAGTATCTGGTCTGTGAGACTCCAAGGGCAGAACTTCCCCAGCACCTCAGTGTCAGTGGCGTTAGAGAGGAAAGTGGACCGGCAGTGGAAAGAGACAGGCAGAGGTTCAAATTAAGCCCTTGAGGGGTTCTTGGAGAACGGATTACAGACGGAGCCTTCGAATTGGGGTGATGCTTTTGTGGGATCATGGTGCCACCTGCTGGCTGAAAAGAAAGGGGTGCTTAACACAGATTGCTTAGAATACTGGATAGGGGGTGGAGGGGGGAAGCAAGAGAAGGTACGGGAAGGTAGCTGAGTAAGTAGGAAAGAAGAAGGGAGGAGAAAGATGGAGAAATTTGAGATTTTGCAGAGGGAAAAGGACTATGAGTCATTTGCTGCTCAGAGGAGGGGGCAGAAGTGACTAAACCTTGGCTGTTTCCTTGAGTGTGTGTGTGAGAGAGACAGAGACAAAGAAACACAGAGAGGAGGACAGAGAGACTTTATGTAGGCACCTCAGATGTTGCTTTGTTGTTTCTTAGTTGCTGGGGGGGTCTGTCCACACACAGGTCAGAGTATGTGTGCATGTATGTGTGTGTGTGCACACTCATGAGCACTACTAGGTGTTTATGTATGTATCTCTGCATATGTATATAGATGGCAGCTTGGGCAGATGAGTGTGTGCTGTGAGCACTTAGGGTGTATGCGTGTATCAGCAGATGCGGGCTAAGGAGCACATGTGGCCGGTGGTGGTGGAGGGCACACAGAACTTCTGGGAGCCGCTTGTTTATCCTCAGACTTCTCTTCCTTCTTCAGATCAGGAAGAGTGTGCTGCTGTTGGCGGTTGGCGTTGCCAGGCCGACGAGGCCCCGCTGCTCCAGTGGCTGGGGGGACAGATCTCCAGGCAGCAGGGGGCAGCCCGGCAGGAGGCTGACTGACTGCTGGGTGGGGCAGGCGGGCAGGCAAGCAGGGGAGGCCTTTAAAAGTCCTGCCCCGCCCGCAGGTGAGCAGTGGTGTGTGAGAGCCAGCTCCGTCTCACTGCCTGCCCACTCAAGTGCCAATTCCCTGGAGCGGACTGTCTCCTCTGGAGCCTCGGCAGAGTCTTCTTTCAGAACTCACTACCAAGAGCCCAGAACAGGTGATGGCTTGGGATAGGGATTATCCTATATAGTGAAATCAACCTGTAAACAGATGTGGGAAGCTGGGAGGCCAATGGGGAGGATCCTGGAAGAGCCTAGGGCTGGGTTGGGGGAGGGGTCCAGGACATAGAGGTGCCAAGGAAGGGCATGGAGTAACCTATAGCATGCGGGCTGGTTTTGAGGCGCCAGCGGGGAAACCTGGGGTGTTAGTATCTCAATGTGTCAGGTGCTGGTAGAGGGCTGGGGCAGTGCAGAGAGGTAGGGGTGTCAGGATAGGACTTGGGAAAAGTCCTGAGGTGTCAGAGTCTAGATGCTGGGGGATTTAGGTGACTTATGGGTCCTGGATGCTGGAGTCTGGTATGTCAGGGTCCAAATGCAAAGCCAGCCCAGGGGGCAGTGGAGGCAGGTGGCACTAATTCCTAACTCACACTTGTCTGCCTCTCAGGAGCCACCATGCAGTGCTTCAGTTTCATTAAAACCATGATGACCCTCTTCAATTTCCTCATCTTTGTAAGTATGGGGGTTCTGGGCTCTTCAGGGCTCCCTACAGGAGTGGGTCACAACCTAAGCAGAGCCCAAACTGGGAAACAGGGCACTTCTGTGCCCAGACTCTGTTGTGCAAGTTTCCCATTATGATAGGGTGCAAAAGTCTCCCCAAATGCCGAGTCCTGGTCTCAGGAGTAGCCTGGCCACCACACAAGTTGGGGTGCAGAAGCTTAGGAGAAGCTCTTCCCTTTCAGGAAGTTTCAGACCAGATTTAGGGCAGGGCAGGGTAGGCTAACAGGAGCGATTTTCTCCTTTTTCTATGCATTGGGGGCCCAGTAAGAGGAAGAGGTTTGCCCAAGCTTGCCTAGTGATCAAGGAAATTCAGTGGCCTCTGTGGGACGGGCAGCTGAAAGGAGAGATGCCTGAAGATCTCAGAGCAGAAAATCTGCCTCAAACAGCCCTTATTCATTCAACAAACATTTATTGCCTAAGACTATGCTGAGTGCTGGGGTGAAAGGTGAGCAAGCCCTTTCTCTGCCCTTGAAGATCTCAGATCTAGCAAGGCAGATAGGCAAACAGTGGTAACGTGCTATGTCTGACCTTAGCACAGGGGCTATGGGAGCCCATTGGAGGGGCTTGAACCCTGGTCAGAAAAGACTATCTGGAGGAAGTAGCTGAGGCTGGGAATTTACAGTGGGTGAGGAGATTGTAAAGCATGCACAAAGGCCCAGAGGCAATGAAATCAGATACTGTTCAGAAAACCAGGAACAGATTGTATAGGGCATGTTTGAGAAAGCTGAGTAATGAGGCGTGAACCCCGGAGATGGTGGTGGAGATGGGGAGAAATGGACAAAGGCAAAGCGCTCAGATAGTGGCCAAGGGACGGAAGGAGGGGCAAGGCTGAATGAAGTTTTGGAGATAATGCCCATGTCTCTGGTATGAGCAACCTGGGGGATGCCCCACAGGCAGCTGCGTACCCGATGGGGTTCCAGCTCTGGTTGAAGCTGGACATGGATATTTGGAAGTCATGTGGCCACAAATGGTCAGTGAAGCCACTGAGTGGATAAGAGCACTCAGGCAGAGTGACCTCTGGGAAACACACTTCTCTTTCTGGAGAAACGGCCACCAAGAAGCAGACAGAGAAAGAGCAATGGGAGGAAACAAGGAGGGTACGCTCTCAGAGAGGGTAGGAGGGTATAGTACATGAAGTGCCCACCAGATTTAACACAGGATGGCACCACAGACCTTGGAGCCACATTAGAGTGACTTAGAGTCAGTGAAAGCGGGGGTAAGTGAAGACAAGGAAATGTAGATGGAGTTTTGGAGAAATTGGACTGGAGGTGAGTTACCTGACTCCAATATGGTCCATGCCTTGGGCTTCTTTTGGCTTCAGGGCACTAGCTTTTATCCATGTATCTGGAGAAGGCAAAGGGATGCCAGCAATATGGAGAAACTAGGGGCTCTGGCCCGAGGGGGTTAAAGGCAAATCCGGTTTGGTTTCTGGCCTCTGTTGGTCAGGTTTTGCCAGGCTGGGCAGGGAAGGGCAGGTCTCAAACTCCTTGAAATTTGACCCTGTAGGCTGGGAGCCCAGCTCTCTGTCTTTGGGCAAACATGCCTGGGATCCAGGCACAGTCTGCCACCTGGTTCTAGCCTCAGTTTCTATAGCAGGGCACCAAGCTGATATCAGGCTGATTCATCTGCTGGTGCTCTGGCTCAGCAAGGCTTTGCTCTAAGAGCGGTGGCATGTGGACAGTGTACCTCCTATCCAGTCTGGGCCTCTGGATCCCTGAGGCTTGAGGTTGAGCCAGAGAGAGCCTCTAAAAGAAACCCTGGCTGTACTCCCCCTCTGGTGCCTCAGTTTTCCTGTGAGGCAAGGAGAGGTCTAGGTTAGATGAAGGGCGGGCCGTGAGTTTGATCCTGGAGAGGAGCCAAATGGGGCCTCAAGGTAGATGTCCCTTCTCACCAAGTCCCTCTCCAAGGTTGGAAGCAGGTGTAAACCTCAGCCCCGCCTCTGTTGCTATGGTGACTGTTGAGCCTGCTCAATGCTACCACCCCACTGTTTTACCTATCAGAGAACAGGGGCGGTTCACCCCTGCAAGGAAATGGGGTGTGTGGGGGCCCTGCTGGCCTCACCTGCTTGTTTTCACTCCTAGCTCTGTGACTTGACCTTGACAGCAGTGAGGAAAAGTCTTGCCCCTCCCCCACCCTGTAGATATTTCTGGAACCCCTGATCCCATTTATATCTGCATAGGTTCTGGCTATGGGTGGCCCAGCTCCCATCTTTCTGGGTCTGCAGAATATTTTTCCTCCCTACAGGATGAGTTTTTAGACTCCTTAGCCAATAAAGGGAGAAATTTTCTCATTTCCCATCTTCCTGACTCAACTGCGCGGTAAGGAGCTGCTTGCCCACACTGTTTTAAGGTCTGCCTCTCTGTCCCCAGCTGTGTGGTGTCGCCCTGTTGGCAGTGGGCATCTGGGTGTCCGTCGATGGGTCATCCTTCCTGAAGATCTTCGGGCCGCTGTCATCCAGTGCCATGCAGTTTGTCAACGTGGGCTACTTCCTCATCGCAGCTGGTGCTGTGCTCTTTGCTCTTGGTTTCCTGGGCTGCTACGGTGCTCAGACTGAGAACAAGTGTGCCCTCATGATGGTGTGTCAAACCCAGCTCCATAGGCCCAGGGTCCCCTCACCCTTGAGACCAGGCTCTGGGGATCCCCAAACCGTGCTCTGGACTCCAGGAGCTTCAGCAGAGGGGGCTACTGCCTTGTTTTCATGGGTGGTGGGTTACAATAAGTAAGGCAGGAGAGACTGTCTCTCTCTAAAATTCAGACCTCTGTTCCCCATTCAGTTCTTCTTGATCCTCCTCATCATCTTCATCGCTGAGATTGCAGCTGCTGTGGTTGCCTTGGTGTATACCACCATGGTGAGGAGTGGGGATGAGGCAAGAGGGAAGGAGCGGGAAAAGCACTGCAAGTGGGCTGTGGCCTGTGAAGGGCCGCCTTCCCTACCCAGCCCTAAGCACTGGTCTGCCCCACCCAGGCTGAGCACTTCCTGACGTTCCTGATAGTGCCTACCATCAAGAAAGACTATGGTTCCCAGAAAGACTTCACCCAAGTGTGGAACACCACCATGGCAGGGGTAAGGTGTACTGGGGTGGGGAGAGAGGTTGGAGTGAGGAGAAAGAAATGAGGCCGCACTGACCACCCTCGCCTCCTCATCTCCAGCTCAAGTGCTGTGGCTTTAACAACTACACAGATTTTGAGGGCTCTCCCTACTTCATGAAGAACCATACCTTTCCCCCATACTGTTGCGCTGACGATGGCAATGGCACAACCACAGAACCCTGCACCAAGGAGAAGGCTGATGTCAAGATTGTACAGGTGTGGTATAGAAGGTTGGGGGCTGCTTTAATGTCCTCAAAGTGCTGAATGAGAGAGGGGTGCAGCTGCTGACTATAGATCCTCTCTTCCCTCCACCAAGGGCTGCTTCAGTCAGCTTCTGTATGACATCCGAACCAATGCGGTCACTGTGGGTGGTGTGGCAGCCGGAATTGGGGGCTTGGAGGTAAGGGGGTGAGGAGGTTGGGGCAGGATATCCCCACTGGATCAGGGTGCTTGACCCATCTTGGAGGCCTTGCTGAAGGAGACAGACTTCTAACAGAGCTTCATGTAGTATCTGGGAAGCAGGGGACTGAAACGTAAGGACCCTGATCATATCCCTCACTATTCCTTTCCCACCAGCTGGCGGCCATGATCGTGTCCATGTATCTGTACTGCAATTTGCAGTAAGTCTGCTTCTGCCTCCGCCACTGCTGCTGCCATATAAGACCTGGGAAGAGGCATCCTGGCACTGCCAAGTGGCAGTGATTGGGCTGCGGACAGGATCTAACAGTTTCATTTGGGCCAGAGTGGGCCCAGCCTTGCTGCTCTGGACTTGGGGCCAAATAGGGGACCACCCCCTTCAGGCTGTGCCTGAGTTTTCCTTCCATTGGTAGGGTTGGGGCCAGAACTTCTAAGGCAGCCAGTTTTCCTGCCCATACTTCTAGTCTGTCCCTTAAGCCCCTGACACCCTCGCAGGTGAAGGGGGGGCTCTCGGTGATCCCAGCAGACCCTTGAGGGATGAGAGAAAGGCACCCTAAAGCATGGGCATATATGCAAAATCAGCAGTCAGCAGGCGGATGTGTAGAAGGCTCTTCAGAACTCAGAACCCAATTAAAATGTCTCTGTTTGGAACTCTTTTCGTGTATCCTTGGAGAGGCAGGGCCATCTTGCCTCACCTGGCCTCAAATTCCTACAGGGCTGGCGACTCAGAAGTCCCCTGGAAAGGTCACAAGGGTGAAGGTAGATGCCTATTTTCCCCCTTCATTTGGATTCCAGGCCTGGGAGGGAGCCTAACAGGGATGACCAAGAAGGCACTCAGGGAGGAGTTGGGGGCTGGGCCAGTCTGCCTTCCTATAAAGTGGGAGGACTTTGGCCTGAAACTATCCCCTCCTGGGTGGGGGCAGTGGACTGGAAAGCTATGAAAATAACAAGCCTGTGCCCAAGTGGGGGTGGAGAGACCAGAAACACTGCCAAAGCAATGAGAATGTCACTTCTTAGGCTCTGGAAGTCCTCCAGAAGCCCCCATCAGAGGACCCAAGCTGCCTACCCTTCTCACTCGGGCAAAGCCCATACCTGTCCCTGCCTTAGGGATTTTAGAAAAAAACTTGTTAATCTTGGTCTTGGTTTGCCTCTGGGACTCTACAGATCTGATCTTTTAACCACCCCCAAGCTCTAGAAACTGTGCCTAGAAAGGCCAAGTGACTTGTTCCACTTCCACAACCTTCCCTGAAGGGCTGAACCTTGATGTGGGCCCAGACTGTCTGACTCCAGAGTCTGGTGGGGTCCTGGCTGACGTAGAGTCCGATTTACTTGAAGGCCTGAATATCCCATAAATCTGATTGTTGCTGAACCAGGATGGACAACACTGAGGAGGGAGGCTACGGCCAGCAAAACCCAGCCGAGCAAACCAGTCCTCCTTACTTCCCACTGACCCCTGACGCCTCCTCCCCAGTTTTCCTAGGGCAGTCCAGAACTCTTACCCCTTGCTGAGCCCGCAAAGGAACAGCAACCTGGCCAGAGCCACACAGTGCCTGAGAGCTGGTCTGAGGCCCAGATCAGGAGTCTGCTGGGGGCTGGGCAGGGAGAGCAACTGGTCCCTCTCCCTGCCCTCACTGCCTTACCGTCTCTCACACACCACCCTCCCCCAGGTGCCTACATGGAAGCTGCCGGGGATTCGTTTGCCCAGGGAGGGCCTCCACCTCAAAAGCTAACTGCTCCTGAGCTTGGCTCAGGTGCTGGGGCACCTAAAGCACTATCTCTAGCTCCAGCAAACACTGAAGGCGTCAGGGTGGCGAGAAATGTCCGCACCTGAGCCATGGTGGAGGGAGGGGTAGATGGTAAAAGGACGGGAGTTCTAGTCAGTTCCTGCCTCCCTGGCCAAGACTCTACATAAGGAGCTCACCAGGCTACCTCGAAAGGACTCTGCAGGCTGACCCCTTCTCAAGATGTGTGGTCTATACTGGATCCCTTAAATGTCCTGCCCTCTACCTTAGGCTTTCTTATCCACTCCTTCTAGACAGTCCCATCCATTTCCTGGTGCTTTTATGACTAAGTTAGTACTTCCTAACTTCTTTGGATCACTGGCTAGGTGACAATCTGATGTAAATGATGGCTTTTCAGGGTAACTGGGTGGACACAGTTGGTTGAGCATCCGACTTTGGCTCAGGTCATGATCTCAGTTTGTGAATTTGAGCCCCATATCGGGTTTGCTGCTGTCAGCACAGAGCCGCTTCGGTTCCTTTATCGCCCTCTCTCTACCTCTCCCCCACTCATGCTCTCTCAAAGATAAACATTAAAAAATAAAGAAGAAATTGATGGCTCTTCTCCAGAAGAATGTCTAGATATGGAAATCTGCATACAAAGTACCAAAGGGGGCACCTGGGTGGCTCAGTTGGTTAAGTGTCTGACTTCGGCTCAGGTCATGATCTCGCAGTACATGAGTCTGAGCCCTACATCGGGCTCTCTGCCATCAAAGCAGGGCCTGATTATGATCCTCTGTCTCCCTCTCTCTCTGCTCCTCTCCCTCCCACTCACTTGCTCTCTCTCTCTCAAAAATAAATAAACATTAAGGGACACCAGGGTGGTTCAGTCAGTTAAATGTCCAACTTCAGCTCAGGTCACGTTCATGGGTTCAAGCCGCACGTCGGGCTCTGTGCTGACAGCTCAGTGCCTGGATCCTACTTCAGATTCTATGTCTCCCTCTCTCTCCCCGCCTTCCCCTGCTCATGTGCCCTCTCTCTCAAAAATAAATAAAACATAAAAAAATTAAAATAATAAACATTTTTAAAAAGTACCCTAAGGACCACAGATCCTTGTTCCTAGAACTCCATCTGCAACCCAGTCCTAGCCTCCTGAATGATGCCACCCCAGTTGTTTCACTCACTTCCTTTCCAACCCTTCTAGACTCACCTCTCTCCTATCGCCTCCCCTAATGCCAAGTATTCCTTTTGTTCTCTTGCTTCATCTCTGGAGACAGGTACCTAAACAGACAAGCTAGGCAGGTTAACAGCCTGGTGGGGAAGGGGCTTGGGGTGGCTCTGTAAGCTCAGCCCCAAGTACACTGGGGCTAAGGTCAGCCTCAATTCTCCTACGGTGGAGCTTAGGGAAAAACCTTGATGTTTGAGACTGGGGCATCCCCTGGTGGCCAAATGGCACCAAATGGAAGCTAAACTCTGTGGAGGACGGTAAGGAAAACTCATTATCCGTCATGACCATTCTCTCTCCTACCCATCTCTCTCTCTGTCTGTCTCTCTCTCTCTCTCTCTCTCTCTCACACACACACACACACACACACACACACACACACACACACACCACACCATCATAAAACACATCCCCAGAGGTTTTCTCCTTTTTTAATCAATGACCACCTTATCCAGCTTTGGAAACCTGGACAAAGAGGAGGCTGAGAAGAGGCCTGGTTCAGTGTCTGAGGGTCTCTGAGTGAGTCTGCATCAGCAGGTGGGCCCCAGCGGGCCTGTCCATGGGTTGGGCCCAGCAGTTTCCTGAGTAAGAGCCAGCCCCACCCTCAGGGCAGCACCCCAGCCAAGAAAGGAATCAAGGCCCTCCAGGCTTCAGCCTGTTCCCAAGGTCCTCAGGACAGTCAATAAATAGGTTAGATTCTGAGCCAGGCTTGGGAGGAGGGAGTGTGCAAAGGGCAGGATCAGCTGCCCAGGGACCCCAGTGATTCCCAGGTACTATCCTGCCCCTTCCCACAAGGAAGTAAATAAATAGACCTCCAACTCAAGAACAGGGGCGTTGGAGCAGGAGAAGCCTCCCCTTGAGTTAGTAATTAAGTCTCATGTTAAAAACAAACCAGCCCCAACCCCTGCCAGTGTCTACAAAATCCTACAGGATGGGGTGAAGGGCTAGCCTGCCTGGGGGTACACAGTACCCAGCTCTACAGGGTCCTGGAAGAGGTCTCATGTCTGTTCTGCAGCTCCTGGGGCTCCCTCTTCTTTTGGGGGTGGCTCCAGGAAAATTGGGGTGATGGATGGTGGCTTCTTCACCCTGGAAAGATAATTAGAAAATATATAGGGAAGAGGTCATTAGCTGTGTCCTCTAATCCCACCAGACTCCCATTTCCCAGGGCAGAAGAGTCACTCACGAGTAGGGGGAGGCTGGGACGCCTACCACCAGGAAGTGATTCTTCTTCCGAAACAATCTCCACAGGCCCCGGTGGTTGCCACGCACATCCAGGTCCCAGATATGGAGGCACTGGTAGAAGTGGGATAGGGTGAGAGGCAAAGGTCAGAGAGCTGTGGGGAGGGACCACTGAGGACCCTTGGCCCAGCCCCCACCCCCCCCAACAGTCTCCTCAATTTGTAAGAGGTAGCATCTTCTAGAATATGGAATTGGACAAAGGGGTTGAAAGAGGGGTTCCCAGACTATGAAGAGAAGGTCTGAGGTAGAAGATTCCCAAACAAAGGCTGCCTGTATTTGGTGGGGAGGAGTAAGCCTGGGACGNTCCCTCTCCCCCGCCCCTCTCTCTCTGTCTGTCTCTCTCTCTCTCTCTCTCTCTCTCACACACACACACACACACACACACACACACACACACACACGTCACACCATCATAAAACACATCCCCAGAGGTTTTCTCCTTTTTTAATCAATGACCACCTTATCCAGCTTTGGAAACCTGGACAAAGAGGAGGCTGAGAAGAGGCCTGGTTCAGTGTCTGAGGGTCTCTGAGTGAGTCTGCATCAGCAGGTGGGCCCCAGCGGGCCTGTCCATGGGTTGGGCCCAGCAGTTTCCTGAGTAAGAGCCAGCCCCACCCTCAGGGCAGCACCCCAGCCAAGAAAGGAATCAAGGCCCTCCAGGCTTCAGCCTGTTCCCAAGGTCCTCAGGACAGTCAATAAATAGGTTAGATTCTGAGCCAGGCTTGGGAGGAGGGAGTGTGCAAAGGGCAGGATCAGCTGCCCAGGGACCCCAGTGATTCCCAGGTACTATCCTGCCCCTTCCCACAAGGAAGTAAATAAATAGACCTCCAACTCAAGAACAGGGGCGTTGGAGCAGGAGAAGCCTCCCCTTGAGTTAGTAATTAAGTCTCATGTTAAAAACAAACCAGCCCCAACCCCTGCCAGTGTCTACAAAATCCTACAGGATGGGGTGAAGGGCTAGCCTGCCTGGGGGTACACAGTACCCAGCTCTACAGGGTCCTGGAAGAGGTCTCATGTCTGTTCTGCAGCTCCTGGGGCTCCCTCTTCTTTTGGGGGTGGCTCCAGGAAAATTGGGGTGATGGATGGTGGCTTCTTCACCCTGGAAAGATAATTAGAAAATATATAGGGAAGAGGTCATTAGCTGTGTCCTCTAATCCCACCAGACTCCCATTTCCCAGGGCAGAAGAGTCACTCACGAGTAGGGGGAGGCTGGGACGCCTACCACCAGGAAGTGATTCTTCTTCCGAAACAATCTCCACAGGCCCCGGTGGTTGCCACGCACATCCAGGTCCCAGATATGGAGGCACTGGTAGAAGTGGGATAGGGTGAGAGGCAAAGGTCAGAGAGCTGTGGGGAGGGACCACTGAGGACCCTTGGCCCAGCCCCCACCCCCCCCAACAGTCTCCTCAATTTGTAAGAGGTAGCATCTTCTAGAATATGGAATTGGACAAAGGGGTTGAAAGAGGGGTTCCCAGACTATGAAGAGAAGGTCTGAGGTAGAAGATTCCCAAACAAAGGCTGCCTGTATTTGGTGGGGAGGAGTAAGCCTGGGACGGGTGTGTTAGTGGGGCACCTTGGCAAGCTGGGTCCAGGTGACAAAGTCATCATCTTTCTCCATTCGGATGAAGGCCACATAGGTGTGGCCCTCTGTGTCTGGCAGGAAAGAGTCTTCACAAGGGTTCTTGCTGTGGTCCAGAACCTCAGCTTCGCTGCAGCAGAGGGTAGAGGAGAAAGGCCAAGACACAGCCTGCTTCGTGGGTGTGTTATACAAGGCCTTGAGCTTAGTTTAAAGCTCTGCTATTTCTGTCTTGAAATTCTTAATAGTGCAACAAGGTGTCCTGCTTTTCACTTTGCAGTGAGCTCCAAAAGTAACGGGGCCCAGACCCCCAGGGTCTGCCTCCTCACGCCCTGCCATATAGCCCCACTGCCGTACGCCATACCTGAGCAGCCTGTGAATTTCTGCTTCATAAGCTTCCTTCTTCAGACTGAAGGAGAAGGAGAAATGGGTCAAGGGGAGGGGTAGCCCCTCAGGTTCCAGGGGTGGGGCAAGGGATTACATGGGAACTAGGTGGCAGCAGGGCTGGGGTAAAGATCAGGCCCCAGGGTTGGAGGGGAATATTGGGGCTTGGTCATTAAGGCTCCTAGATATCCTCCCCTCTGCTCTGTCCCCATCCCCGACCTGTCCACGTTCCTGAGCTGGACACCTGGAACCGTGTTGAACTTGTGCTTCTTGAAGTAGGCCTCCTAAAGTGAGTGTGAGGGTGAACATCAGGGCCTTACACTGTCAGCCCCACACCCGCCCACTGACCCACCACATAGCCACAAGGCCCACAAATGAAGTCCCAGACCCACAGAGGTCCCTCTAATTTCCCTCCATCTCCCCATCCTCCTCTTCGTAGCATCCTTGGCAGGCTCTTACAGCTTTTTGTTTTTTAAGTTTATTTATTTATTTTGAGAGAGACAAACAAACTGTGAACAGGAGAGGGGGCAGAGAGAGAGGGAGAATGTCAAGTAGGCTCCGTGCTGTGAGTGCAGAGCCCGAGGCAGGGCTTGAACTCACCAAACTGTGAAATCATGACTTGAGCCCAAATCAAGAGTCAGATGTTTAACTGATGGAGCCACCCAGGTGCTCGTGCCCTCACTAGCTTTAATTTGGATTCCACCATCACTAGAGACCTCATGCCCATACCAGCAGCTCATGCACTGACCCCGGGGCTAGCCCCTGTTCCCAGCGGTTCTCCCTCGGTCTGCTGCTGTAGAGCCACAGAAGCCAGGAACAGGCCCTGCGGGGACTGGAGGGCAAAAGGCCAGGCTGGGCTGAGAGGGAGGAAAGTACTGAGACTGAGGTACCGACAGTGTCAATGCCTGCCCCTCTCTGGGACATGAGTGCGGTCTTGTATAGGCCAGCCTCTCAAGGTCCTTCTGGATTCTAGGAGGTTCCAAGCTGCCCATCTGTTCCTTTGGGCTCGGCTCTCTCAGTGCAGACTCTTGCTCTATGTGGGGAGTGGCCCTTTGGACACATCCATGTAAAGCGTGGGGGCCTGGGGACCTCCCTGTTCATTTCGGGCTGAGGCTTGGGCCCCTCCGCTTGCAAGGATAGGAGAGGGCAGAGCTTCCGGGGCTGCAGAAGCGCCTGGCGGCAGAAATACCCTCCCCACACCCACAGTCGGGTGCTAAGAATAGTAATAATAAAAATAATACCAGCTAACCCTTACATAATGCTTGCAGTTCAAAGCATTTTTACATACATTAACTCATTTAAACCTCATAACCTCGAACCCTTATGATAGATAGGTAGTACCTTTATCCTCATTTTACAAATAAGGAAACTGAGGGCAAAAGAGGATAAGGAATTTTCCCCAAGGTTAGTAAGTGGCAGAGCTGGGACTGCTCTAGAGTCCATGTTCTTGCTCTATCTACCATTCTGTGCCCACCTCCACAACACCCCTGCGTCCCACTCACGTGGAAGTAGCCGTTCATGTTGAGGCCGACGATGCCGAAGTGGTAGGATCTGGAAACATCAGGGATGATGCATTCTCGGCCTCGGCGTTGTTCGGGCATCCGCATCCACATGTCCCAGTCCCAGAGCTAGGGGCATGGAAGATTATGACGGTTAAGAGGTTTGGAGCTGGGAGGGGACTCCAGCCCACTCACCCTACCCAGCCGGGGCACCTTTTCCGGTGTGGGCCACTTGGGCTCAAGCTCCTCCTTGTACAAGGACTTCCTGAGCACCCAGCCCAGGCCAGGCATGGTCTCCACACGGTACAGCAGGGCTGGGTCCTCAGCCGTGTGTTCATATCCCTGAGGACAGAGGTGGCGTGGTGGGAGGTATTAGCCTGGTGCCTGTGCTGTACCAACTCCCCAGCTGACCCCTGGCCACTTGGCTGACCTGGTCGTTCCAGGCAGAAATACAGTACAGGCTGTCATCCTCTTCTAGCAGGTGGATGGACTGGCTCAGGAAACTGAGAGGCAGGGTCCAAGGGTTCAGGGAAGAACAAGGACGAAACCAGTCACACAGTGATGCTGGAAGAGCTAGGGATGGGACTCAGGAGTCATGCCTGCTTGTCCCTTACCCCAAATCCCCACTGTCTCCACCCATCCTTGGTACTCTCTACTCCAATCCCAATACCTGCTGTCCTACCTTTGCTCAGGCTTTCCTCCCACTTTTGAGCTTATTTCCCCCAGAAAGCTCTCCCGGATACCCTACTGCTTTCTTTCCTGGAGACCCAGTTAAGCAAAGAGGCCTGAGAAGCTTATAGGAGCTGCATGGAGAGGCACTTATGGAGGGGCACTCCCCTCACCTGAAAAAATCTACAGCAATGTCCAGGTCCTCTTCCAGAACCACAGCAAACCTGGCTTCCTGCAGGGGGAGGGGGATAGCATGACCCCAAGGGGGCCTTTCCCATCCTGTGCCTCCTCCACCCCCATCTCATTTCTCAAGCAGCACTACCCCTATTTTCCAGAGCAGGAAGCTGAGGCCCAGAGAGAAGAGCTTGCCATATAATAAGACCAGACCTTATACCCATGTTTCCCCTCCCTAGGTCCAAGGGCTTTGTCCTTACTACTCACCGGAAACAGGTTGAAAGTGGCAGTGAGGCTGGCTTTGTAGTGCTGGATGGGGAGTGGAAAGAGGGCACGTGAGCTTTGGGATGGACGGCAGGGTCAGGTGTCTACCCCTTCCACCTTTGCCTAGGCAGTACCTGAGACACCCGGGCGTTCTTGATGCTGATGGGAGTGTGCTGGATGCCCCTCAGACCAAACAGTGCCACCACATCCATTGGCTCCTAGAGGGCATGGCCACCGGTCACCAAGCGAACCACCTGCTCCCTGCCCACCTGGTAGGCTCCGTCATGCCAAACTGTTCATGTTGCACAGCCCTTGCCTCGGCGGCTGTCTCTCACCATCATTGCTCCTCAGCACCCACAGCCCTGGGCTCTGCTCTTCCCATAGCCCGCAAACCCCACTCACCTCATAGTAGCCGTCGATGAAAACTGTTATCATCTGGGGAGACACCCCCTGGGCTGAGAGCAGAGAGCGCAGCATCCTAGGGAGCCCAGGGATGGGTTAGGTCTCTGTTGCCCACCTCAGGGCTCCCCTGTGCTTATAGCTGGGCCCACATCCCCCTGTTCACCCACATGGGCGGATGGGCCTAGAATCTGTTGCCTTTCCACCCACCTCAAGAGTTCCTCCTGCAGGCAGATGAGCCTGATGGCCCCACCTGCTAGGCACCCTCCTGTTCAGTGCTGGACACAGCCCACGCGCAGGCTCACCTGTACAAGTAATTGGGCCGGTTCCCTGCAATCACAGCCACAGGCACGTTAAGGACCTTGTTGTCTGGGAGCTGAGGGAGAAACAGCTTTTAGCTCTGGCTTCACTCCCTCTTCACACTGGGATCCTAGGGAAGGGTTCTTGGGGGGAGAATGTGACTCCAGAGTAGAGAGGGAAAAGGCTGAGGGTCTCCCGTCCTGGCCCTCCCACACACTCAACCCAACTCCAACTCCGGGCCTGTGTTCACATGGCCTACCCCTCCCCCCAACAGGAGGCTCCCGTCTTTCAGAGCTCAGCACAGATCCTTGGGTCCTGGTTCCCTCTCAGGCTGGGGTAGGGAAAGCCCAACCCGGCTCTTTTCTAGGGCCTCTGGCCAAGTTGAGAAGGAGTCCAAGCCTCACTGCACTCACTGGGTCAGGGCTGAATTCGATGGGTGTGGGGTCCTTGCAGCTGCACACGCTCCCATAGCCCTCAACTTTGCTGCAGAAGCGCCGGCGGCGACGGTTCAGCTCTGTGTCTGCCCAGTGGCACTCGGCCTCTGAGGGAGCGATGGGGTCAACAGGATGAGGCATGAGGGGGCACAAGTCCAGTGTGGTTTACAGAACCCCAGGCACTCAGTCAGGAGAATAAAGCTCCATAAAGAGGACCCAAATGCCCACCTCCAGCCCAGGCACTGCCCTGGAGCCCAGCCCCCACTAACCCCACCTTCAGCTGAGCTCAGCGGCACATCTGTCTTCAGCAGGACTGGGTCCCCCCAGGAGGAGAGGGCAGGTGACTTAGAATGTTTCTCTCCAAGGACAGGACCTAGCAGGGGACAGGAATGAAGGGCAATGGGAGTCCAGGCTCCAGTTTGAAAGCTTCTTCCCATCTCTCTGCCCACTTTCATCCAGCCAACCACTTCTGGCTCCTATTTGCCCCCAACACCACCCTATCTCTTGATGTTCTGTTCCTCCCAGTCCCCTGATACTTTAGGATGGACGGCCTATGGTGCCGGTACCTCCTTTTCGTCCCACGAAGGCCCAAGTGTCTCTCCAGCCCAGGGCAGGGCCGGCCTGACTGCCCAGGCTCCTCAGCAGAGCCTTGGCCGTGTCCTTGAGGTGGAAGGAGCCCTCGTCCTGGGAGACCAGAGAAGGTGGTCAGCCTGACTGCCATGGTTCTGGGAGACCTGGCTTCATGGAGCACTCACTATGTGTCAGGTACCACATAAAACCTTTTATTTAAATTAGCTCATTAAATTATCCCAATAACCATCTGAGGTTACTATCCTTTCACAGTTAAGAAAACTGAAGGCTTAGAGAGATTCTGAGAATCATCCAAGATGGTCAGGCTAGTAAATCCTTACCATGATCCCACACAATCTTCACCTTGCCGCCCTCTTTTCCCACCACTCCCCTCCCCTCCCTTAATTTGCTTCAGCTCCACTGGTATCCCTGTAGTCCTCAAGCATGCCAAGCACCTTCCCACTTCAGGGCCTTTGCACTCACCGATCTTCTTATCTAGAATTCTTCCTCCAGATAGCCACCTGGCCCTCTCCTTATTTCCTCCAGCTTTCTGTTCACATGTCACTTCCTTACAGAGACCTTCCCTTTCTAAAATGCATCACCCATTATTCTGTCTTTCCTGCTTTACTATCTTCAGTAAGTTATCGTTTCCTGACATCATACATTTATCTGGCTTTTTTGTTGTTGATCTTGCCCTGAAGAATGTAAGCTCCATAAAGGTTGCTTCTGATTGTATCTCTGGCACTCAGATCAGTGCCTGGCACGCAGTAGTTGCTCAATAACTATTTGCTGAATAAAAATGGCAAGGCTAAGATTGGAACCTGTATTGCCTTTCTCCAGAGGCTCTTCCCACCATGCTTTAGTAGGGGTATAGCACCCAAGGCCATGAGCAAGGTTGGAGTTGGGAGCATAGGGAAAGGGACCAGCACAGAGTCACTGACCTTGACAGTGCAGATGAGCACTCGGCCAGGTGCCACCATGTTGAGGAACAGCACCATGGCCTCATCCTCATGAGGTGAGTATGTGTCAAACACACGCTTTGCCATCACATGGCCCTGGCAGGGGACATACCTCTCCTGAGTTAGTGTCACCAGCAAGGTGGTCTCCACTTCAGCCCTCCATCTCCCCCACCCCTAGAACCTCACCGTGGCCTGATTGAGAACGATGACATGGATGCCCCGGCCTTGCTCCCGAGCCTCGTCCTCTAGCACCTATGGGGTGACAGAAACAAAATCCAATTCTACACGGTGGCATTCAAGGTCTCTCTGTCTTATGGAAACTTAAAAAATCAGCTGCATGAAACCTCTCCTGCCTATGCCTCTGTTAACAGCTCTTTTCTGACCCAGCCTGAATGCCACCTCTTCCAGAAAACCTCCTTAAGTTATCCATTAAAGAGATGAGATCTTTCTACAACCCTCCTCTCCACGGCTTTCAGGCTTTTAGAGCCCTTAATGTTTCTTCCTCATGTGGGAGGTATTATAATCCATCAGATTAAGCCCCTCAAAGTGGAGCCAGGTCTGGTCCCCAATGCCCAGAACTAGGCTAAGGCCAAAAAAGGGATCAGAAAATAGTTATGAAATAAGTAAATTAATGAATTTTCTGCCTACTGATACTAACGATCACTTTGCATATCCCACTACATGCAACGCATTTTGCATACTTTTCATTTAAGCTTGACAAGGAGAAATCATTAGTCCCAGCCTTCAGAAAAGGAACTGAGGCGGGGCGCCTGGGTGGCTTAGTCGGTTAAGCGTCCGACTTTCGCTTGGGTCATGGTCTCGCGGTTCGTGGGTTCAAGCCCCGCGTCGGGCTCTGTGCTGACTGCCAGCTCAGAGCCTGGAGCCTGTTTCGGTCTGTGACTCCCTCTCTCTCTGACCCTCCCCTGCTCACGCTGTCTCTCCCTCTCTCTCCTAGAAATAAATAAAAATATTTAAAAAAAAAAAGAAAAGAAAAGAAAAGGAACTGAGACTTCCAGAGCCACCTAGTTTGAAAGTGGCAGAGATGCAGTACCCACTCAGGTAGTGGATCCCAGAGCCAGGGGCCCGTACCCTGAGTAGAATAAAGTGACTGTACACCAGACACTGGCCCACTCACCGTAGTGCCATCCACCGCCACATATACTTTGCTGCGGCTTGAGTACACCTCCACATCCAGAACCCGTCGGGGACCGCTGCCCCTGCGCCGTGATGGCTCTAATCGGCCCAGGGCCTCATCTGTAGGGGTGCAAAGGTCATGGAGATGGTCTTTCCAGCAGTGTCTCATCCCTTGGGATGTGCCTACCATTTCAGCTGTGAGATCCTCGGAGACTGCCCCCACCCAACTCCACCCCGACAGCCAATCCCATCCTCAGCCAGGCCCCACCATAGTCTTGTTCAGCCTCCGAGTCTCCATTGGCCTCGCTGATTGCTCGACGCGTGTCCAGGATCAACTTGATGTTGACAATGACGGTCACCAGTAGGAAAAGCACTGCCCCTGTCTGAGAGGAGCAGTAGGGATGACTAAAGAAGGGCACCCTCTCCAGATCATTGAGGGTCTTCCTGAAAGGAGGGCCCTGGCTACAGTGAGGACACAGGGAGAGCCTGAGGCCTGTCTCTCTTCCCTCTGTCTGCCCGGTTCTACTCCCCAAACCAGGGTCGAGTTTTACAACCACCTCCTTCTGGGAACTACCCCTGACTCTTCTCTCTTCATCAGGGCCCTTCCTACCCAGAACTCCTGTATTCTTCCATTTGAGGCCCTGATTTCCTTGGTCCCCTCCACAATTAGTTCCTAGATATGGAGCCCGTCCCAGAAAATCAAGCTGGGGAGCAGAAGACCTGGGTCTTAGTTCTGACTGCCTGACAGGTGGGTGTACCCCTGGGTAAAGCCTTCCTGATCAGACTTCAGGTTTCTGTCAGAAGCCTATGAGGTGGTACTTAGGTTCTGATTCCAGAACTCTGGGCCCAAACCACCACCTCATGGGGATGTGACACAAAGAGGTTTCCTCTCTAGGAACCTGTCCCCCCTCCCAGGGTTGGGGGTAGCCAAGGTAAGTCCCAGTGCCCATAGTCTAGGCTAGGGCAAAGCTGGGAGGGAGCCCCCAGGAGGTATGGGACATCTCTATACCTGACAGAATCTCCGCAGGGCCCGCTGGTTGGTCAGTATATACTTCCAGGTAAGATACCAGCTTCGCTTCTTCCGAGCCCCAAAGGGCTTGATGAGGGAGCTGGGCTTCCAGTCGTCCATGCCGGATTGGGGAGTCACCACTGTCCTGGCCAACCCATGCCTCCAGGAATCTGAGAGGACCAGAGGGTCACATGGAGTAAGGTGTTCCTCCCAAAGTCTGATCCCTTCTAGGGAGACCAGGGTGGACCTCCCAGCAACGGCTTCCCTGCAGACATCCACGCTGTGTGACCTGGGAAAAGTGGCTCAACTGCTCCGGAGAGGAAACCTTCAGAAGGGTCAGATCACCTGGAAACTCCCCTGGGGCTGGGGCAACTGACAGAGCTGCTCGGGGACAACCNGCCCTCCTAGTCCTGGGGTGGGCAAAGGGCAGACACAACCCCCTTCCCCAGCCCCCAATCCTCCACTCCCTTGTGCCCTCTCCTATCTGGCCCCGTTCCTCTCCTCCCAGGGCTCGGGGCCGCCCGAGGACTCGGGAGACCTACCCCGGCCGCGCCACCCCTCCCGGACTCCCTCCCAGACTCCCTCCCAGAAGGACTCACGGCTCAGGGGGCCAGGGCCCCGCCCGGGCCCCNAGTCCTAGAGCTTTGGACTAGATCATTCCGGATGCCAGGGTCAGGCCTCGGACACAGCTACCCGCTCCCCTTGCTTGGGCAACGCTGCACCCAAGTCTAGGTTATGCAGGCCTAGGGTATGCCTTTAGAGGCTAAGGAGAATTAAAACACACACAACCCAAGACCTTGAGCAAGTCACTGCACGTTTCAGCCTAGGTTCCCTCATCTGTGAAATGGGGGCATGCTTGTATGATATTTACTGTATGCCAGTCACTGCTCCAAGCACTTTACTTCCATCAGTTCATTTAATTCCACAATCCCATGAGGTAGGTGCTATTACTAATGCCCAATGTCCAAAGCTGGGAGAGCCAGAATTCAAATCCAGGCATCCCAGCTCCAGATTCCACTCACAACCCCCGCCCTATACAGACATGAACAATAGAGTTGTTGTGAAGGTTTAATGAGGTAATACATATAAAGCACTTAGCTTAACACAGTAATTCTCAGACTTTGCCTTGCATCAGAAACACTTGGAGGGTGTCTTAAAACACAAATTGCTGGTTCCCATTCTAAGAGTTTTTGGTTCATAGTCTGGGGTAGAGCAGAATACTGCATTTCTAACAAGTTCCTAGGTGATGGAGATGCTTGTTTGAAGTGAATGGGTAGCCATGGAAGTTGTAAGCAGAGGACCATATAGTCCTATTTAAGAGAACCTTTACTGTTTTGTAGAGAATGTTTCAAAAGGAAGTGGAGAAAACCAGACCAGTTAGATTTTTTTTTGACCTCTCCATATTCCACCTGCTTCCTAAATGGTGGGATGGTGTACCCCACAAATGTTAACAGTACTTATCTTAGAAGCTGAGGTAATAGGTAATTTTTCCTAATAACTATGTATTAGAGAACAGAAGAAAATACAACACATTTATTAGCATTTGAAAAAGATGTCCCTCAGGGCTCCTCCCTGATCCTCACTCCTCAGTCTCACTTTTCTTTTTTTTTTAATATCTTTTTATTTTTTAAAAATGTTTTTATTTATTTCTGAGAGAGAGAGAGAGAGAGAGAGGGAATGACAGTGTGAGCAGGGGAGGGTCAGGGAGAGAGGGAGATACAGAATCCAAAGCAGGCTCCAGGCTCTGAGCTAGCTGTCAGCACAGAGCCCAACGCGGGGCTCGAACCCATGAGCTGTGAGATCATGACCTGAGCCAGCCCACGAAACGTGAGATCATGACCTGAGCCGAAGTCGGATGCTTAACCGACTGAGCCACCCAGGCGCCCCTGTTACCACCTAGATTCTTCTACTCATATCTGCAGTCCTAATATTTCTCCTGAGCTCCAGGCTGACCTGTATCCAACTGCCTGCTGGACATCTTCACAGGCCCCTCCAACTCAATGTAACCCCTGCTGTAATCATCTCTTCCCACTCCTAGATCTCTTTTGGGGTTCCCTTCCTTGGTGAATGGCATCAGGAACAGCTGGGAGTCATTCTTTATTCCTCATCTCCAACAACCAGTCAAGGTCTCCTTGCTCACCAGCGTACTCTCTGCACCGCACACATGGCTAGCAAATGGGAGACACGCCATGACATTTATTGAAATCACTTGTTTCCTGAGCAAATACTCATGAATGCCACTATAAATAAGTAAATGTAACCAGTCACCAAGTCTTGTCAATCTTACCTTCTTAAGAGTCCTCCATTATGGTCTAACCCTTCTCCAATTTCACAACCAGCCCCTCCCTGGTCCAGCCCATTTCAGTTTCTTCCCTTCCAACCAGTTTCCTTGACTCCAGATTTGTACCCCTCCAATCCTTTCTCCTTGCAAAATCCAGAGCAATTTTTCAAAAAGGCAAATCTGTTTTTTAACCTCTGATTTAAAACTCTTCTGTGGATCAACAGATACCAAGGAAAAATACATTACTTAAGGTTACAAAGGTAACCATTAGATGACCTAAAAATAGTGATAGAAATGCATAGGGTTGATGGAAGAAGGGAAGTACAGAGTATGACATAAATCTATATTTATCATAATAGGAACTCAGCAGATTATATTTAAAATTAATAAATAGTAGTACCATATAAGCATATGTAGAGTTATGTGTATAAACACCAAAAAAAAAAAATAGCTGAACATCATTGTCCTTGGGGAGAGGGCTAGAGGTGGGAAAATATAGAGCAGGGTTTACATTGTAAATCCTTCTGTGACCATGGGCTGAAATAATTTGGATTAAAAACCCATATCAAGCCAAAACAAAACAAAACAAACGGTTTCATAGCTCCTTATTGCTTATAAAATATAATATAATCCAGGCACCATAGAACTATCTTCTATAACCTTGTTACTCAGCACGGCCATCACCTGGGAGCTTGTTAAAAAAGAATCTCAGACCCCTATCCCAGATCTACAGAATTACAATCTGCATTTTAACAAGATATGCAGATAACTCACATGTGCAGGGGTGCCTGGGTGGCTCAGTCTGTTAAGCATCCGGCTTTGGCTCAGGTCATGATCTCACAGTTTGTGGGTTTAAGCCCCGCATTGGGCTCTGTGCTGACAGCTCAGAGCCTGGAGCCTGCTTCAGATTCTGTGTCTCCCTCTCTCTCTGACCCTCCCCTGCTCTCTCTCTCTCAGAAATAAATAAAACATTAAAAAAATTTTTAATTAAAAAATAATTCACATGTGCAGTCAAGCTTAAGAAGCATTAGTCTGGGGTGCGTGGGTGGCTAAGTTGGTTAAGCATCTGACTTCGGCTCAGGTCGGGTCATGATCTCAGGGTCAGATTTTGTGTCTCCCTCTCTTTCTCTGCCCCTCCCCAGCTTGTACTCTGACTCTCTCTCAAAAATAAATAAACATCAAAAAAAAAAAAAGGAAGAAGAAGCATCAGTCTATAGGATCAAGCATAATCTGGCCCATGTGGACTTTTTCACCTTCAATACTGATTGCTTCTCATTGACCAAAAGAACATTACTTTTTTTTTTTTAAGTTTGTTTGTTAATTATTTATTTAGAGAGCAAGCAGGGGAGGGGCAGAGAGAAAGGGAGCGACAGAGAATCCCAAGCAGGCTCCACACTGTCAGCACAGAGCCTGATGTGGGGCTTGAACAAACAAAACATGAGATCATGACCTGAGCCTAAACCGAGTCCCTTGCTTAACCAACTGAGCCACAAGGCACAGAATGGTACTTTCTATTTCTATAACCTAAACTCAGTGGCTGGGGATGGGGTGGGGGTTGGGAGTGCCTGACTGACTCAGTTGGAAGAGCTTGCAACTCTTGATCTTCCAGTTCTGAGTCTGAACTCCACGTTGGATGTAGAGAGTACTTATAAACAAACAAACAAAGAAACTAAAAAAAATAACCTCAGTGGCTACACTGAAAGTGGTGTGTGTGTGTGTGTGTGTGTGTGTGTGTGTGTGTGTGAGTAACTAGCTAAATTCTAACCACTGTTTTAGACCCAGCCCCTCTACTCCAGGAAGTTTTTCAAAAACCTTTGCAGCTCTCTTAAACTCCCATGTTCCTAACTGAGGATGCTTATTTAGCTTTTGTTCTGCAACACTTATGGGGCGCCTGCTGTGTGCCTGGCTGGATTCAGTTGGAAGAGTGGGCAGAAGGCACTGAACTCTTCTAGCGCTCTTTCCAGTACAAATCCAAGTACAAATCGCTGATCCCCACTAGCGCTCTTTCCAGTACAAATCCAAGTACAAATCGCTGATCCCCACCCATTCCAGGGCCAGACGTTCAGACGTTGTGTGCAACACACACACACACACACACACACACAAACACACACACCCCACACACAGCTCTGCGCTGCTTTTCTGAGTGTTACGGCGCCCTCCGCCCGCCCCCGCGCGGCGCGGGCGGGGACCCACCGGTTCCGCTCAGCGGAGCTGCGGAGAAAGGAGGACCCCTGGGAACAAAATCCCGCTGTCCGGTCGCCCAGCACTCTTCAGCGGTAGGCCCACATGGAGGGGACTGCGGAGTCCCAATCGCCTGACCTTCGAGACGTGGAAGGCAAGGTGGGCAGGAAGACCCCTGAAGGGCTGCTCCGCGGGCTGCGAGGCGAATGGGAGCCAGGAACCTCTGGCGCCCTGCTGCTCTCGGGGGCGCCTAGCATGGGCCACGGCCTGGGGGACAAGATCATGGCGCTGAGGATGGAGCTGGTGAGTGTGGGCTCCATGGGCCAGGGGGATGGGGTCCCCAGCCAGGGCTGGAAAGGACAGACTTATGCAGAGTTCGGCAGGAGAGCAGAGCATTACAACTCCCCACCTTACTCCTCAGGGTACCTCCCAGATCAATCCTTAAACCCTGGGATCCATTTTTTTTGCCTCTCCCAAGGGTAAGTGGGGCACTAACGGGGCCTGAAGACTTGAGGTGGGAGGCACGGGCTCTAGGAAGTTTTTCCTGCCAAATAATTGGGAGGGGGAAGGTGAGGACTGGGAAGCACTGAGAACCTAGCACAGCACAAATCTCCCCTCACCCCACCCCTCTACCAGGTGCCCTTGCCACCATTAAAAGGCAGCCAGTTTCTTCTCCTCCCGAAAACTGGGCTTCCCAGGATTGCTCCTCTGAGGCCTCAGTGTCCGTGACAGGATTTAGCACAGAAGAGATCTGGGTGAAAACCTCCTGGACTAGGGCCACCAGAGACATCCTCCTCCCTTCCTGCAATGTTCCCCCACCCTCACTTAAAATATTTGGAAGTTCCTAGAACCTGAGCAGTCAGAGTAGCAGCACCATCAGCATTGGCTCCATCACCTCCGAGCCCCCCAAATATACTGGGTATTTATATTTTATCTGTAACTACTTGGGGAGAAAAGAAAACAGGCACCCTTCCCCTCCCCTGTTACTTCTGGTCTAGATTCAGAGCCAGAAGGGCATCTGGGGCTGCCTAGGCTCCCCAAGGCGCTGGTTCCAGTGAAGGGGGTGATTCACACCTGCCACCACCTGGCAGCCAGTTCTGGGGAACCAAAGAATTCTCTCTGGCTTAGAACCAGGAGGCCACAGTGAGTGTGTCAGCTAATAGGTCTTTCTGGAGCCCTACCGTCTGCCCAGTTCTGTGCCAGGCTGGGCTATGAGAGAGCAGAGAAGGAGGGCATGGGGGCTCCTAGTCAGCCTGAAAGGCTGAGAGGAGAGCCTTGTGGGCAGAGTGATCAGGTAAGGCTCCCTGGGGGGAGGATTCGAATGCCATGTGTGCACTTGGCCCTGAAGGTTTAAGTTGAGTGCCAAATTCTTCAGAGCAAGGCTGTGACTGCCCACCGAAGGGAGGGACTCGACTTTGCCTCATTGTACAAAGTGGTGCCAGGCATGATGTTGAGCACTTTACAAAATTTTAACTTAATCCTCACAGCAACCCTATCTGGCAAGTGATATTTTATAAGAAACTGAAGCACAGAGAGGCTAAATAACTGCGCAAGGTCATACAAAAAGTAAAATGCAGAGCCAGGCTTTGAATCCAGATGATGTGCCTGCACTTTACATTTTTACCATTGAGATCTGCTTTGTGCCAGACACTTTAAAGACATTTTACGTCATCAAAGTGAGAAGAGCAGCCATCATTCCCCGATAGCACGGATGAAGCACACTTGCAGGTGTGCAGGGACTCGCCTGGGCTCACACATGAGCCAGTGGTGGAGCCATGCCTCCTCCCTGGCTCGAACTCTTCTGCCTTTGATGGAGAGTACCTGTTTGTAAACTTTAAGGGGGTGCATTTAACTTCTGATCAGGTCTCTGCATTCTTTTTTTTTTTTTTTAATGTTTATTTTTGAGAGAGAGAGAGAGACAGGGTGTGAGTGGGGGAGGGGCAGAGAGAGAGAGAGAGAGACAGAATCTGAAGCAGGCTCCAGGCTCTGAGCTGTCAGCACAGAGCCCAACTCAGATCATGACCTGAGCCTAAGTTGGAGCTTAACTGACTCAGCCACCCAAGAGTCCCAGGTGTCTGCATTCTTGACCCAGCCTGGTCTGAGACCCTCAACTACCCATTAAAGGCACAAAGGAGGGTCCTTGCTTAGGGGCCAGAACAGTGAAAGGCTAACTACCTACCCCATTCCTTTCTTTCTCCTTGGCCAAGGTGTCATTGGTATCTCTGTGTACTCTGCCCTTCCCACTGGGTTGCACCCAGGGAGGACGGGGCAGGGCAGGGGGGTTTCCCTTGGAGCCACTGGTGGCAGAACTGGTCCAAGCCTAAGCACTGTCCTTCAACAGGGCAATCCTGCAGGGAGGGGGCGGGCCTGCTCTTGAGGCCAAGGTTATTCCTGCTTCTAGGTTCCTTTCCTCTTGGTTCCCTCCCCCTCTCACAGGTTGAGTGAACCAGCCAGACTCTGGGATTGTGGGAAAGGGAAACAATAGCAGCCTCCCCTACTTCATCCGCCCACCCAAAGCATTGTTGCTGTGACAACCCGCCCCCACAGAGCAGCTTGAGAAAAAGCTTTAGGCTAGGAGAGGGAAGACCTGGGTTCAAGTCCTGACTCAGCTCCTGAATCATTTTGAGATCTTGAGCAGGGCCCTGACTCTCTGTTGGCCTCAGTTTTTCTGCCACTTGGAAGACGAGGGCACAGGGGCTTGTGGAACCGTATAGTCCTAGTAAAAATAGTCTTGAGAATCTCAGTTCGTGGCCAGGAGCTGGGCCTGGAATCTCCAGGCTTTACCCCAGGGCCTGATTTGGATTGAGTGATGAGGGAGCCATGCTTATGACCCCCAGGGCTGTGCAGAGAGTCTAATATGTATGTGTTAAGTGGGGCAGTGGGGGACCTGAATCCCCCTGGGAAGAGAATTGGGTTGGGGTGGCCTTTGAGGCTGTATCTCTCTGAGCTATTTATACCTTTCAGTTTCCAAAGAGATGGTGTGGAATGAGTGTTTCTTTTTCTGGCAAGAAAGCCTTGCTTTTTTCTATTCTGAGGAATGATGCTGTCAGAGTCAGGGAATCCCACTGTCACAGGACTATAGAATCTAGTCCTCAGATTCATTTTTCACCAACATGGTAAAACCCAACCCCCTGAATACTGGAGATCACCAGAGGGGCCAAGGATGGTAAAGGGAAGAGAATCACAAAGCCTAATTTGACCTATCCAACCTAGGCTAAGTACCATAAATGAATGATGCAGAACCTACTCTCAGGGAGTTCACAGACTGAGTTCACAGGAAGAAGGGACACAGACTAATAACTCTGGTATTGGATGATAAGTATCATTGGAACCCAGCATGGGCTTCCTGGTAGAGTTTTCATTAAGGAGTGACATGGTCAGATTCATACTCTGGAAAGGCCCCCTTTTTAAAAAAAAAAAAAAAAAAAAGATTTTATTTTTAAGTAATCTCTATACCCATCATGGTGCTTGAACCCTCAACCCTGAGATCAAGAATTATACACTCTACTGACTGAGCCAGCCAGACACCCCTGGAAAGGCCACTTTGAATTGGAGGGGTTACATGCTATTTCCTCTGGTTGGAATGCCTCTCTCCACTGCTTAGTCTGGCTACTTAACCTTAATGTCTTAATCCTACTTAACCTTAATGTCTCGGCTCATGTGCCTTATTCTAGGAAGCATTTTCTTACCTCCTTTGTTGGGTTATGGGCCTTTAGGTACCCATGGTCCTCTGTGTAGCAGTTGTTTCCCCTAGCATTTGCCACATTGAATTTTCAGTGCTTGTATTATTGTCTTATCCTAACCATAGATTGTGAACTCTCTGAGGCTGAGAGCCTTCCTTTAGCACAATGCAATGCCTATGAGAACACCTAGTAAATATTGTTTCATAACTGAATGGATTAATTATATTTTGAGGAAGAGCAGGGAAGACTTCCTAGAGGAGGTGGCATTTGAGGCTGGGGCTTGAAGAATGAATAAAGTTGGTAGGAATTCCAATTCAAGATGGCAGATTGAACACAATGCATTTACTTCCATTTCCTTCTGAAACTCACTAAAAACCCAGTAGAAGGATTATTTTAAAAGCTGTGAAACCATTATGACAACAAAAATAGGAGAGAAGATGATAGGAATAAAATTTTGGAAGCTAAAAAGCAGAAGAAAGACTTGTAACTTAGTAGACCTGAAAAAAAAGCTGAATTTCAAGCCAGCAGCAAGGAAAGCTACAAAGCAGCACGCTTTGCACTACAGAAACCCTCAAAGGTCTCAGGAGCTGGAAGCACCAGGTATTTCTGGAACTAGGGGCACAAGTGAAATGGAAAACAAAAGGGTTTGCGAATGTCTGTTTAAGAATCATATTCTTCTAAGACCCCCTCCCTAACTGGGCAACTAGGTACCAGCCACTTCTTTATCCTAACAGAAGATTGGAGATGTAAGTTTTGGAAAAGAATAGTACAGAAGGAAGGGAAGAAGGGGAAGGAAGGAAGGAGAAATTATAGCAGGAGAAACATTTTTAGTATGAGAAGTTTTATTTAATACATCTAGTTTGGATTTGGACTAGGGCTGTTGGTTTCACTGTTAACTTCTTTTTCTCCAGTATGAAACAATTGAACGTAATCTTTTTTATCACATGTCATTGATAATCTGTATAGTCTGTGGTATTTCAGTTGTTTATGTTCATATCTCTTTTTTAATAATTGTTTTAATGTTCATTTATTTCTGAGAGACAGAGACAGACAGTGGATGAGCAGGGGAGGGGCAAAGAGAGGGAGACACAGAAGCTGAAGCAGGCTTCAGTCTCTGAGGTGTCAGCACAGAGCCTGAAGTAGGGCTTGAACTCACAGACCATGAGATCATGACCTGAGCTGAAGTTGGATGCTTAACCGACTGAGCCACCCAGGTGCCCCTGTTCATACCTCCTTACTGAAACTGCAAATTTCTGTCAAGTAGGGATAGTTTCTCCATTATCTTTGTAAATCATTAGACAACTCAGGTACCAAATAACCACCTGTTTCATTGAATTAGAGCTGTGATATTATTCCAAAGTCACAAATAATTTCAGGTACAGAATTTTGTTCTGTGCTTATCCCATGGTAAATAAGTTTATCATAGTAATATATAAAGCCAAATAGCTACAATTTATGAACTAATGCTTGCCAGGCAGTATCCTGTGCATGTTAATACATCCCTTCCATTTATTTTTATTTTTTAAATGTTTATTTATTAACATAATAAGAGAGACCAAGAGGGGGAGGGGCAGAGAGAGAGGAAGAGAAAATCCCAATCAGGCTCTCTGTTCAGCACAGAGCCCAGCACAGGGTGATCTCATGAACCATGAGATCATGACCTGGGCTGAAATCAAGAGTCAGACACTTAACCAACTGAGCCACCCAGGGGTCCCCTTACATTTTTTAAAATGAACTTTTAAATTAGATAGTGTCCTCGGGGCACCTGTCTGGCTCAATTGGTAGGGCATGTATGTGACTCTTGATCTCAGGGTCGTGAGTTTAAGCCCCACCCATGTTGGGTGCGGAGACTTCTTAGTTAAAAATAAAAAGTTAATTAATTAATTAAATTTAAAAAATAGTATCCTCATTTTACAATGAAGAAATGAAGGTTTAAAGCGGAGGGAAAAAAATTCCAAAATCATATGGCTCATTAATGGCATAACTGGAATTTGAATCCAGATCTGTTTAATTCCCGTGCCTATATTTTTCTCAGTGTACAAATGCTTGGTTATATTTGGGTTTATCATTCTAGGTGTAAAACAATCATTTGATGAACAATTCAATAAACATTTATCAATTGATATATATTTAAAAACAGACTAGAAGCAAAGGTCTCTAGGTTGAGAGACAATACGCAAAGTTGAGGGCAAAAGGGACTAAGTAAAAATGTACTAAATGTCATGCTGTACCCTTCCAGCATTTCCTCCTACTTGGCAGCTTTCCTTATATTATATTCCCAAGATGGGTATAATATGGGGAATACAGCGAACCCAAGAGAAAGTGACTTAGGGCTAACCCAGAGAGCCCTGCCAGATAATTCCTAGTTTGCAATCAGCTTTTTAGAGACCACTCTGAAGCATGAGCAGCTCCTAAAAGCTACAAGACATCTGATAAGACCCTCTAACTGTGCAGACATAAATAGAAAAAAGCATCTTGAATGAAATGGAGATAATATTGGAAGATGAGAACTTATAAAAAAAATCATTAATTATATCCCTAAAAAGATAAGAGATAATATTGCAGCTATATCAGGAAGCTTATAAAAAGGAAAACTTTCAGAGAACCAGAACAACTCTTAGAAATAAAAACAAGATAGGAAAATATGAAAAATTCAGTAGAAGGGTTGATAATGTTGAAATATTTCAGAAATTAGAACAAATATAGAAAAAGATGGAAGAGGAAAAATAAAAAGGATCCGTCCAGGACACCCTCTATTCAAATAATAGGATTTCCAGAAAAAAACATAAAAATAGTGAAGGAGAAATAATCATGAAAGAAATAAGAAAAATCTCTCAGAACTGAAGGAGATGAGTCTTTAGATTCAAAGGGCCCAACAAGTGGCCAATTCAATGGATGAAAATAGACCCCCACTGTGGCAAATTATTTGGATAATTTAAAACATTGGGAACTGGAGCACCTGGGCAGCTCAGTTGGTTCAGCATACAACTCTTGATTTCAGCTCAGGTCATGATCTCACAGTTCATGGGATCAAGCCCCACATTAGGCTCTGTACTAGCAGCATGGAGCCTACTTAGGATTCTCTCTATCCCTCTCTCTCTGCCCCTCCCTGGCTCATACTCCCTTTCTCTGAAAATAAATAAATAAATAAACTTAAAAACAATAAATAAAAATTTAAAAAAAAAGAATACTGGGAACAAAGAGAGGATCCTAAAAACTTCCAGAAAGAATAGGAATATGGACACATACAACCAGGAATCATAATGACATCGTACTTTTTAAGTTCAACACTTGAAATTAAAAGACAATGGAACAATGCCTTATATCCTGAGGAAAAATTATTTTCAACCTAGAATTCTATACGCATCCCATGTCTACACTGTGAGTGTCTTCACTACATGTGAAGCTTCAACAAATGTACCTCCTATGTAGACTTTCGCAGGAAGCTACTGGAGGAAAAGCACCACACATATAATAAAGGAATAAATCAAGAAAGAAAAAGACATAATGGGATCCAGGAAACAAGGGATCCAACTCAGGAAAGAGGCAAAGGGAGTCCCTAAGATGATAGCCCTGGAGGATAGTTGTGCAGCAGGTACAGATAGGGGCAGATCAGAAGGCTCTTGGGGCACCTGGTGGCTCAACTGATTAAACATCCCACTCTGATTTCAGCTCAGATCATGATCTCACAGTTCATGAGTTTGAGCCCCGTGTTGGGATTCTCTGTCTCCCTTTCTCCCTTCCCCTCCCCAACTTGCTCATGCTCTCTCTCTCTCAAAAATAAATAAATAGGGGCATCTGGGTGGCTTAGTCGGTTAAACATCCAACTTCAGCTCTGGTCATGATCTCATAGTCTGTGGGTTCAAGTACTACTTTGGGTTCTGTGCTGACAGTTTGGAGCCTGGAGCCTTCTTCGGATTCTGTGTCTCCCTCTTTCTCTGTCCCTCTTCAACTCACACTCGGTCTCTCTTTCTTTCAAAAATAAATAAACATTGGGGCACCTGCATGGCTCAGTCGGTTAAATATCCAACTTTGGCTCAGGTCATGATCTCACGGTTCGTGGGTTCGAGCCCCACGTTGGGCTCTGTGCTGACAGCTAGCTCAGAGCCTGGAGTCTGTTTCGGATTCTGTGTCTCCTTCTCTCTCTGACCCTCCCCTGCTCATGCTATCTCTCTCTCAGAAATAAATAAAACATTAAAAAATATATATAAATAAACATTAAAAGTTTTTTTCTAAATAATAAACATTAAAAATTTTATATATGAAAAAGAAGCCTCCTGAAGAGCTGCCTCTAAGAACATGGAATAGAGAGTAGATGTGATAGGTTTAAAAGCCTTGAAAGGAAAATTCAGACAATTGGGAGAGAGTTTGGGGATGACTTACTGATGATTATATAGCAAACTAAGCAAAAGAGTAGTAGTGGTAATGTATGTAGTAGTAATAATATAATAATGTAATAATTATATATGATGATACATATCATTTATTATTATTCTAAGGCATAATTATAATAATTATTATTCTAAGGAAAACATGAAGAAGTGGGAAGTAACCATAGTAAACTGTACAACTTAGCTGTGAATAGCATTTCCAAATCCTAATAAGGTAAATAGTGAATAACTCATTTTATTGCATATGTTGGAAAAGAAGAAAGGTGTCTGTATGGCAGAGGAATGGGGAGTAGGATGAAAGAGTTAAATCCTTAACCTTCTATCGTATGGGAAAGCAATAGAAAACACCTAAAACTTAAAAGTCAGTAAGTAGCGTGTTATTTGGAGATTAGAAGGTAAATAACAAAATAAAAAGCTAAAAAATGAATAATAGTTGTCTCTGGGAAGAGGGATTTCGGATTAGGATGGGGCACTATTATTTTCATGATAAATCTCACAGAACTCTTTGCCTCTTTAATCTATGTGCCTCCATTACTTTACTTAAAATGAAAATTAAATAAAATGAAATCAGAAAGTCCTGTGTGACAGGATGGGCGTGGGGGACTCCCAGGATGTATGCTGAAAGCGAAGCTGGAGAGACAGTGCACTTACCATGACAGCTTTTGAATGCCTGCTGCTAAAATATTTAGATTTTATTTTCTAAGAGCAGTGCAAAACCCAGAAAGGTTCTTGAGCAAGGGGGGACAGATTCAGACTTGTGTTTGGGGAAGATAACTTAGGGCATCTGAGGTGGGAAGGACCCTAGAGATTACCCAGGAAGTCAGATTTACTCCCAGTACGGACAGGGAAACTGGTGTGCGGTGAAGAGAAGGCCTGCATCCCTAGCCAACAGGATCCTGACCCTTTGAGCAATTGCTACCAACACCCTGAAGTGACTGGGGGGCCAAGTTAACTTCATCTTTATTCCCCAGCTCCTGCCTCCTTTTGGCCCAGTCTGCTTAACTAATTAACACCAGAGTCCCTATCAGGCTATTCTTTGAATCTGGACTGGTTCAATAGTTAACGCCCTGTCTATGAAGTTCAAAGCTCAGTGGGATCAGATTTCAATACTAAACATTTACTGAGACCTTACTCTGTGTCAGGCACTGTATTGAGTACTTAAAAAATATTTTTTTTAGTGTTTATTTATTTTTGAAAGAGAGAGAGAGACAGAGTATGAGTGGGGGAGGGACAGAGGGAGAGAGAGACACAGAATCTGAAGCAGGCTCCAGGCTCTGAGCTGTTAGTACAGAGCCTGATGTGGGTCTTGAACTCACAAACCATGAGATCATGACCTGAGCTGAAGTCAGATACTTAACTGACTGAGCCACCCAGGTGGCCCCAGAACTGAGATTTTAAACTGCAATCTGTCTGCTTCTAAAGCCCACACTCTAAACCAACCATGCTTCTATTCCCATGCTTCTTGAAATTGAAGCATGGTTGGTTGGACCACAAAGTGGAGCCTCTGGAAACATTTGAGAAATACATGGCTCAGAAGCTTAGACTGATTCTTCTCCTACCCCCCCAGGCTTACCTGCGAGCCATCGATGTGAAGATCCTGCAGCAGTTGGTGACTTTGAATGAGGGCATCGAGGCTGTGCGCTGGCTGTTGGAGGAGCGGGGGACATTGACCAGCCACTGCAGCAGCCTTACCAGCAGCCAATATAGCCTGACAGGCGGGAGTCCAGGCCGCTCAAGGCGAGGCAGCTGGGACAGCCTGCCAGACACCAGTGCTACTGACCGGCTGGACAGTGTCTCCATTGGCAGTTTCCTAGACACAGTGGCCCCCAGCGAGATGGATGAACAGGGGCCCCCTGGGGGTCCCCGTCCTGAGATGGACTGGGCAAAGGTTATACCCAGTGGGGACAGGGCCAGGACTGAGGTGGACCTGACGGCCACCAGGCTAGGGAACTTGAGGGCTGTATGGAAGCCCCCAGGGGAGGGGCTCCAAGGTGGACCTCCTGAACCAGTAGAGGATGAAAGTGCTAAGCTGGGCTTTGAGGCCCACTGGTATTGGGGGCAGTGCCAGGATGATGTGACCTTCTTGTAATAACTTTCCCATCCTTTTGTATTTCTACGGCTCTTTCATCACTAGGCCCTGGTATGTCTAGAAATTTATTCTCCCTCATTCTGGGTCTAGGAAGAGGCTGCATTGAAATCCAGTTACCGTGGAAACCTGGCCTTACCAATCTTCAGTCCCTGAAGAAGGTCTGCCTTTATCTTTCAATTATTGGGACCCTATAGCTATTTACATAGATACAATGACTAGAGGCTTGACCCATTGCTTCTGGTGTGATAGTATCTCTTCCCCTTCCCCCTACAGCTACTTAAGGATTTGAGAGATTTAGGATCCCTAGGAGATAACTGATGAAGAGATGGGGATGTAATTACCTCACCCAACATCTAGGAGTCTTGCCCCACTCTTAGCCAAGATGGAGAATTGTGAAGGGACATGGACATTCAGGGCCAACCTTCCATGGATTGGCCCTCCCAGAAGCCTCTGAGGTTGGTAGAAGCATCCCTTCCTGTCTGGTGAGTGATGTCATTTCCTGTCAGGATGGAATAGACTTTCCTCTGTACCAGTCTCTTAGTGGTAATAGGTCAGTATATGGGTGTCTGATCCCCTGCTGCTAAGTGAGATAGTACCATTTATTCTCCGTTACTTACCATTACTTCTTGCTAGGGGGATCATATCACCCCTCCTGGTAGGAAAACTTCTCACTGTCAGATGTTTGTGCTTCTTTTCAGAAAGGTTATTACTTTTTAAATAGGTTGCTTTCATTTTGTTCTAGAGGGTCTCACTTCCTCTATGACCGCATTCTTATCTGATGCCGGTACTCCTACATCTGTGCTTTTAGGGAGGGAAATGCAGGGGCTTCTACCCACAAAAGTTTGTTTGGCCTGCCCTGCCACAGTCCCGTCTTACTTCTTCCCTGGGTTGCCCCCATTCTTGTGTCCTGGCTCCAAGTCAGTCTGCCAGGAGGTTCAGCCTTTGTGTCTCCACACCTTCTCAGTTTCCATTTCCACTTCTTTGGGGCCTCTGGCCTTTTATATGTAGATGAGTCCCCCATCCACCCCCCTCTCTACCCATTGCTGATGGGAATCAGAGGGAGAAGAAGCTTGAAGAGCTCTGGGCATGTACATAATTTCCAAAGAGAGGAGGTGTCTTCTCTGATCCCATGATCTCCTTCCCCCACCCTGCCCCGGACCTGCCACCATTTGGTCACAAGGACGCCTGCCAGAGGCTGAGACACAAGAAATCCCCTTGTCTGGGTTACAATGGGAGTGTGGGGGTGTGGCAGGGAAAGACAGAGGCTCTTTGGTCCTAGGGCCCACATCCTAGGATGGGGGAGAGATTGAGGGGAAGGCTGCTTTCCTTCCTCCCTTAGAGCAAGCCCGAGACCCCTGGGACCTGAGGACGGAGCAGGGGACTGGCTCTGGGCCTGGGTCCTAGGGCCCTTGTGAATTACAGCAAAGAAGGAATTCAAGGAAACTGCCAACCTGGGCCCAAGGAGGGAACAAGTGGCGGGGGGGAGGTGGCAGGAGGGGGGTGGTGTGTGAAAGGAGGGCTGTGGCTGATGTCAGAGAATGAATTCTTCGAGATTAACCCTATGAACCCCAGCTAACTGCCTATATGTTGGTCCTTGTCTTTCCTGGGGCCTGAAACTAATCATTGGAAGGCAAAAAGGAGAGAAAAGGTGATCCTTGCCTATTTGCTGTGCCTTCCCTCATGGAGGAGGAGCTTCCTCAAGTGCTAGAATAACTCCTGCGATTTCTCTACTTTTCATTCTATGCTGGAGAAGGGAAGAAGACAAGTTCATCTCCACTTCCCCTAAATTCCTCAAGTTTTCTTCTGCAGCTTCCACCCCAGTCCTTTTGGGGCAAAACATTCATTCCATAACTCTCCCCTAAGGACCCGCTCTTCTCCCATCCCCTCAAAGTGATCGAAATCTCTAAAGCATATTCTTATCCTTTCCTCCTTTGCTACTTACCAGCCCTTTCCTTAACACCTCTTCTGGCTTTGGGGCTCGCGACTTCTCTTTAGGCTGGCAATTCACATGGCCTTCTCCAATCCCTACTCTGTTGCCTTTTGTAGGTGCCTTGGGTAAACTACCTTTTCACTTGGAAGTTTGTGTTCCTTTTTGAGGCTTACTTGTTTGGTTAGGCTACAAACTTCTGAGCTGAGGAGGTTGTGCACCCTCTTGTGGCCATGATGTACCATAGCCAGGGGTAGCTGCCTAGAATCTCCAAGCTCAAGTACAGCTTTACAGAAAACCTGCCCTTCGGTGCACAAACAGGCCTAGAGAGGGCAGAGATTTGCCCAGTGTCACCCATTGCAGATCCATGGCAAGGCCTAGGTTAGAGAACCCAGATTCCTTGCTTGTCTTCCCACAGTGCCATCACTTGGCCAGACTGTTCCCCCACCCCACTCAGTCAACACCACCCAAAGAACAGAAAGCAATTTTTCCCTGTTTTAATATTTGGGTTCTTAATCCCACCCTAGAAAGGCAGCTCAGTGTTTGGAGAAACCGCTATAGGCTCTGAGGAAAGAGAACCTTGGACCTCGACTGGGTAAAAGCTGTATGAATCTGGACTGCAGACATAAAAAAAATCATCCTGCACAAGCCCTTTTCCTGGGGAGGGCCAGTAGGCCCAGACATTATGGAGGGAGAGCTCAGCATTTCAGACCCGGAGGTTAGAAGTGGGGTGGAGGTGGGGAGATTTGAGACTAGAAAATCCAGGTGGGTCCTGTGGAGTTGGGGAGCTCCGCAGGTCAGGGAGTGCAGTACAGTTGGATAGGCATAGCTGGACAAAGGCAGAGATGAGACTGCCTGGGGAAGCTGCAGAAACAATGCCCAGGAGGGTAAAGGGTAGTGCTGAGAAGATGAGTCCCAAGGAGGTATGAGACCTTGGAAGTGGGCGAGGGTAGAGCCTGCATGTAGGATGGGGGGGTCAGGTTGAGCATTGGACTGACTGGAAGCCCAGTGGCAGCCTAGATGAGAAATGCTTGGGGCTTGTAGCAGACAGGCTCACTGTGTGCGTGGCTCCGGACACTACTTGGTGTTCAGTGACACCCAGTGAACGCATGGAAGAATGAATGTGTATAAACCCACAAAGAGATATGACTTGTTTTTTAAAACGTAGGTAATTAGGTCATAGTAGGTATTTAAATATTATTCTATTTAATTCTTAGCATCCCTATAAATAATGCATTATTAACAATGTACTGTTGCTTAGATATTTGTCCAAGGTCAGACAGGTAATAAATCAACTAATAGGAACGTGGGTCAGTCTGGCTGCAGGGGCTTCCCAGAAGTCTCTGATTCCCCACTCCCAGTGTCACAGATGTTACTCCCCTAGGAGAACAGGTTATACTGCCTAGCAGCAGGGCCAGTATGCTAGTTTCCTACTGCTGCTATAGTGAATGATCACAAACTTACTGGCTTAAAACAACACAAATTTCGTGTACTACAGTTCTGGAGGTCAGAAGTCCAAAATCAGTTTCACTGGGCCAAATTAAAGTCAAGGTGTTGACTGGTCTGTATTCCTTCTGGAGACTCTAAGGGAGAATCCATTTCTTTGTCTTTTCTAGTTTCTAGAGTCTGCTTGCATTCCTTGGTTCATGGCCCTTTCCTCTATCTTCAAGGCAGCAGGATAGCATCTTCTCTCCTCTCTGACCTCTTCTTCCATTCACTCATCTTCTCTTTTTAATTTTCTCTTTTGAGGATTATGTTGTGATTACATATGCTTGTGATTATATTGGGCCCACAGGGATGATCTAGGATCATCTCCCCATATCCAGGTCCTTAATTTCACCTTCTCTTCAAAGTCCCTTTTGTCATAAAAGGTAAAATATTCATGGGTTTTGAGAATTAGAACATGAACATCTTTGGAGTAAGAACCATCATTCATCCTACCAAAGCAGAGATGGAGGGTGGACAGATGGTTGCACCCAGGCCCAGAATGAGCCTCTTTGCTTTGGCCAGCCTCCCTCAGCCTGGAGTGAAGTGATGGGAAGGTGGTGGCCAAGGGGAAGGCGGCCAGGTCCAGCCCCAAAGTCTGGAGAATGGCAAGTGCCTCTTGCATTATCACTACCAGGCAGAGCTGAGACTAACAGGAGAATTCTCAGTTTAGGGAATTTTCACGCTTGACACTCTCCTGGTGAACATGGTGGAAGGTTCCAGCAGGCTCTGTCTTTGACATTGCCTCTCTCTAGAACCATTCTGTGCAAGTCTGAAGATAATTACCAGCGAACAAGCCTGGGCTCTCTTTAGAAAGGATAGATTAACGAATCTCCTTTTTAAATTAGTATTTTTTATTCCTTAATAAGTTAAACCATGCTCCATAGCATGGTGAACTCATCCTCAGTTGGTATTAGGCCCCTTTATTGCTTTATTTTCTTCTTTTGATCTCTGATCCCTATTCTCATTCCTCTTCCTGACCTAGGCATATACTCTAATGTGTTTAGTATGTGTTTGGGTATGTTTGTATATTTAAAAAAAATAGATAATTGTACTCTTACATGTTTTAATATATATAAATGGTGTTCTTTTACAATAAGCTAACTCCCATAACACATTGCCCCATATTTCAGTGGTTTAACACAATAAAGATTTATTTTTCACTTACACAGGAGCACAGGTGTTCCTGCTTGGACAGCTCTCTTCGCCTGTCCATTTCAGGCCCCAACCTCCTTCCATTTTCAGTTGGTGATAGCCTGATTCTGAATCATAAAATTCCTGTTAACTTTTTAGCAAATTGTTTTAACATCCATTAATGACCATTTTATAAATTGGTTATTTCACTAGAGATTACAAAATGACACCTTTTCCAGTGATATTCTAAACATAAAAACTTTTTGACATCCTCTAGGATCATTTGGTTACCCTAAAATAAAGTTTATACTAGAATAGCAAGATGAATGCTTAAATCTCTTCCTTTATCTATCCCTTTTAAAGTAGTGAATTGATCCCCTAGGAACTTGGTGTTCGATGATTTTGCTTGGTTCTCTCTTTAAATTATTGTGAATTTGTAGCTTTTAATATATTTAATGTCTTTTAATCACTTGCAATTACTTTTTGTTTTATATCATATAAAATTTGAAGCACAGATGGAAGTAGAGAAAATAGTACAGTTGACCCTTGAATAATGGCATAGGTTAGGGGCACCGGCCCCTTGCACAGTTGAAAATCCACATATAACTTTTGACTAAAACTTAACTGCTAATAGTGTACTGTTGACTGGAAGCCTTAGTGATAATATAAGCAGTTGATTAATACATATTTTGTATGTTATATGTATTATATATTTTTCTTACAATAAAGCAAGCTAGAGAAAGAAAATGCTATTAAGAGAATCATAAGGAAGAGAAAATACATTTACAGTACTGTGTGTATTTGTAAAGACAAAATCCAGGTATAAGCGGACCTGCATAGCTCAAACCCGTGTTTCTCAAGGGTCAACTGTAAATACACCCACACACATACATATACATATATACACATATGCACAAACATACATATGGTGAAATACCTCATGAGTACATATTGATACATACGATTCAAATTCAAGATTAAAGAACTTTTACTCAATCTCTTGTCTAGCTTCTTTTTTCTGTACCAAGAACCCTGGTTTTCAGGGACACAGGTGATAATAGAATAATCCATAATCACTCATTTCTTGTATCTCCTACACAAAGCACTCTCAGAATAACCGTATTCTATCACTGCTATGATAACTGAAAACATTAAGGAAATATTTTGCAAAGGTGTTTTCCATTCTCTACCTCATTAAAAAAATTTGTATTTTTTTAATAATAAAAATAAATCTATATTTTCTCCTTCTTAGCCCTTATATAGTTTTAGTTCCGCAAGTAATCTTATAATATTCATCTCTAGTCTAAGTCATTCTACTAACTTTGGTTGTTTGAAGCTGATTTTCTTTTCCTTTTTTTAAGTTTATTTAATGTGTATGTGTGAGAGAGAGCATGAAGTGAGTAGGGGTAGAGGGATGGAGAGAGAGAATCCCAAGCAGGCTCTGTGTTGTCAGCAGGGCTTGAACTCATGAACCATGAATCATGGCCTGAATGGAAATCAAGAGTTGAACGCTCAACTGACTAAGCCACCTAAGTGCCCCTGTAGCTAATTTCTAGTTAGATTCCCCAGGAAGAGCACTTGACAACAATATTCTTCGAGATCTTGCATGTTAATAAGTTTGTGCCGTGTATACTTATAAAGTGTGTTTTGCTAGCTTCACACTTTTCAAGTCTTTTAAATGTTACTTCATTTTCTTCTGGCATAAAGTGTTACTTGTTGAAGTCTTATGATAATTTTTCGTGTGGGTGTGTGTGTGTGTGTTTAGATAAAGGATTTTTTTCATTTTCTTCAAAATTCAGTCATTTTAGAGGTACCTGGCTGGCTCAGTTAGTAGAGCATACAACCATTTTTTTAAAAATTCGTTTTATTTATTTATTTATTTAGAGACCAAGCGCACACTAGTGTTGTCCCCATCCTAATATATTTTTATTCAACTCCAAGCAACTTCTCCTCAGTGTGGGGCATGGTACTAGAAGTCAGCCCTGGTGGGTCAGTTTTGAAAGTTCATAGGAGCCAGACCTGCCCCAGCCTCTTAGACCTTCTCACTGCAGGCCCTTTGCACTCACCTGCTATTTTATTATTTTTAAAAATTTTTAATGTTTTTTATTTATTTCTGAGAGAGAGACAGTGTGAGCAGGGGAGGGTCAGAGAGAGAGGGAGACACAGAATCTGAAGCAGACTCCAGGCTCTGAGCTAGCTGTCAGCACAGAGCCTGACGCAGGGCTCGAACCCACGAACTGTGAGATCATGACCTGAGCCGAAGCCAGATGCTTAACCAACTGAGCCACCCAGGCGCCCCTCACCTGCTATTTTAGACAACTAAAATTTACTGTTTCATTTACTGTTCTCAAATGGCCTGTCTTGATTCCAGTGACTACCTGCAGGCTTGTTCGAGTTCTCCTGTCCGTATTCTGTCAGAGGCTATCCCTTTACTTCCTTCTCTTGCAGATGCAGATCCTGTACAGGTCTGGTGGCTGTTGGTGGTTTGTTCCTACTTGCTTGTATTTGGGGGCTGTGGAGATAGCTCGGTCACCGAATTTTGTTGTAAATGTTGTCCATGGTTTTTTTCTTTCTAATTTTACTTTCCAGTCCCTGCGTCAGTTTTTATGTGGGGACCTGAAGAGGAAGAAAAACTATACTGTCACCATTGCCATCATCTTCCCAGAATCCTTTCCATATTGTCCTTTGATGTCTGTAAAATCTGTAGTCACGTCCTCTCCTTCATTCTTGATATAAATAATTTGTGCTTCTCTATTTTATTCTTGATCAATCTTGCTTGGTATTTACCCATTTTGTTAATATTTTTAAAGAAACAACTTTTGGCTTTGTTAATTTTCTCTATTGTTTGTTTTGTATTTCACTGAATTTTACTCTAATCTTTATTTCCCTTATTTTATTTGGGGCTTAATTTGCTCATCTTTCTCTAGTTTCTTAGGTAAAAACTTAGATAATTGATTTTTTAAGCCTCTTTTTTTTTTAATGTTTTGGGGCTTTTTTTTTTTTGAGAGACAGAGACAGAGCACGAGTGGGGGAGGGGCAGAGGGAGAGAAGGAGACACAGTATCTGAAACAGGCTCCAGGCTCTGAACTGTCAGCACAGAACCTGACACGGGGCTTGAACTCAAACTCGGGAATGGTGAGATCATGGCCTAGGCTAAAGTCAGACATCCAACTGACTGAGCCACCCAGGCACCCCTTAAGCCTCTATTTTATAATATAAGCTATAAATTTCTCTCTAAGCACTGATTTACCTACATATGCATTTTTTATATTTTTTATTATCATTCAGTTAAAAATGTTTTGTGATTTCCTTTGCTATTTCTTCTTTGGCTCATGAGTTAATTAGAAGTATAATACTTACCAAATACTTGGGGCTTCTTAGAAAGCTTATTGTTATTGATTTCTAATTTAAATCCAGAAAATATATTCTGTAAGGTATCAATTTTTCAAAATTTATTGGGACTTTTTTATGGTCCAGAATATGACCTTTCTGGGTGAATTTCTATATCCCCTCGAAAAGAATGTGCATTTTGCAATTGTTGTGTATGATGGCATGTAAATGTCAATTAGGTCGAAGTATTTGATAGTATTGGTTTAGTATATCCTTGATGAATTTTTATCTGCTTGTTCCACCAACAGATTAGACAAATAGAAAACAAATAGCAAATGGCAGTCTTACAATGTAAGTGCACTTACAATTGCACTGCAATTAAAAAACAAGGACTGGAAGTTTGAATAAAAAAAGCAACATCCAACTATATGCTGTGTACAAGAGATGCATTTTAAATACAAAGATATAAATACGTTGAAAGTAAAACTTTGGGAAAAAATATCCCATGCCAACGCTGATCCAAGAAAATATCAAGCAAAATAAATTTTAAGATAAGGAGAATTACTAGAGAAAGAAACATCTCATAATGATAAAAGGATCAATATATATGTGGTTTACATGTACGTCATGTATGCACCTAATAAAAGCTTGCAAATTATGTGAAGAAAAGAATCGGCAGAACTAAAAGGAGAAAAACCAAATTCACAATCCTAATTGGAGTTTTGTTTTTTAAGTTTGTTTATTTATTTATTTATTTATTTATTTATTTGTAAGTAATCTTTATCCCCAAAGTGGGGCTCAACTTCATGACCCTGAAATCAAGATTCACATGCTTTTCTAAGTCAGCCAGGTGCTCCCCTATTTGGAGATTTTAACACCCCTCCACCACTGATTGATAGAATAAGTATTCTACTACTTTACGTAAAACATAGAAATCTTGCAGCAGCATAGGTCCACTTTCCAATTTTGGCCCAGTCTTTTGAACTACTGTCGTCAGATATACTACATGTACATGTGTTGTTAACTGTAGAATCTAGCTTATCGTGCTTATTTTAACATGTAATAAGCATTTTAAAGAGATTAACAGAAGAAAAAAATTTAAGCCAGACTTTCATATTAAACTACTAGTATTAGTTTCCTATATCTGCTGTAACAAATTACCACAAACTTAGTGGTGTAAAACAATGTGGACTTACTACTTTACACTTTGGGAGGTCAGACAGTTTTGGAAGTCAGAAGTGTGAAATGAGTCTCAGGCTAAAATCAAGGTGCCAGCCGGGTTGCATTATTTCTGGAGGCTCTAGGGGAGAAACTGTTTCTTTTTCCAGGTTCTAGAGGCCATCTCCTCTTTGACATTGACTCTTCTGCCTCCTGCTTCCATTTATAAGGATACTTGTGATTTCTTTGGACCAGGTAATCCAGATAATCTCTCCATCTCAAGGTCATCTGATTAGCAACCTTAATTCCCTCTGCAACCTTAATTTTCCTTTGCCAGGTAACCTATCATATTCACAGATTCTGGAGATTAAGCCTAGGATATCTTTGATGGGCCCTTATTCTTCCTTCCACACCCACCTATTTATTATTTCTGGTGATCTTCATTCCTTCCTACAGATTATTTGCTGTCATTTTCCTTTAGTCTGAAGAACTTTCCTAAGCATTTTTGTAGTACAAGTCTGGTGATGATGATTCTGTTTTTGTTGATCTGAACTTGTATTTATTTTGCTTTCACTTTATTTTTAAATAATTAAAATAAAATTTATTGAGGTATTATTTACATATAAGAATATGAACCTATTTTAAGTATATAGTTTGATGAGTTTTGGCAATGTATACACTCATGTAATTAGTATTACAATCAATACATGGAATATTTTTATCATTTCAAAAATGCATCACCTACCTCTTTGCAGTTAGGCTCTCTCCTGCCCTGGCTCCAAGCAACCACAGATCTGCTTTGTGTCAATCAAGATTAGTTTCTTCTTGCTTCAAAATTTCATATAAGTAGAATAATACAATTTGTAATCTTTTCTGTCTGGGTTTTTTTTGTTCAGCATCATATTTTTAAGATTCATACATGTTGTATTTATCAAGAGTTTGTTACTTGTTAACTGCTGAGAAGTATTCCATTTTATGAATATACCACTATTTGTTAATCCATCCACCTATTGATGAATATTTTAGTTTTCCAGTGTTTTTGCTCTGAATTAAGATTCTGTGAACATTCATGTACAAGTCTTTTTGTCAACTTTTTTTTAAACATTTGTTTCTTGAATAAATATCTCTCTTGGATAAATAACTAGGAGTGTAATGGATAAGTTATATGGCAAGTATAAATTTGTAAGACATTGCCAACCCTTTTCCCAAAGTGTTTGAACCATTTTACATTCCAAAAAGGAATGTATGTGAGTTCCATCTATTTTGCCTCCTCACCAATGCTTAATATTATCAGTCTTCTTAATTTGAGCTATTTTAATAGGTATGTAGTGGTATCTACTGTACATACATTTTCCTTTTTGTCTTTGAAACTATTAATAACAGCTGCATTAAAATTCATGTCTGCTAATTTTAACACCCATGTCTTTTGGGGGGAGGTTTTTATTTTTATTTATTTTTTAAGTTTATTTATTTGAAGAGAGAGAACATATATGCATGCTCACAACTGGGGGAAGGGCAGAGAAAGTGGAGAGAGAATCCCAAGCAGACTCTGCACTGTCAGCTTGGAGCTTGATGCAGGGCTTGAACTCATAAACCATGAGATCCTGAGCTAAAATCCAGAGTTGGACACTGAACTGACTGAGCCACCCAGGTGTTCCGTGGGGAGGTTTTTATTAACTGACTTATATGAGTCACATTTCCTGTTTCTTCATTGCCTACTACTTTTTGTTGGATTCTGGACATTAAGAATGATATGCTTTGGAATTCTGAATTCTGTTATGTTCCTTTGAAAAATGTTTTTTGTTTTAGCAGGAAGCTAACTTGGCTAGACTTTGACTCCAAATTTTCTCTCCAGGAATGGACAAAAGCTGAAATCCTCACCCAGTCTTAAATGTTGAGAGAATTTTAAAAATGTGACAGACACAAAGTGAGCAAATGCTGTTGGAAAAGTGGCACTGATAGACTTGTTTGACACAGGATTGCAAGAAACCTTCAATTGGCAAAAAACTCAATATCTACCATGTTCAATAAAGTGAAGCTCAATAAAATGAGGTATGCCTATGTAGTTGGAGACTTTAACACCATTCTCTAATAGAACGACAAGACAGAAAGTGGGCAAAAATATTAAAATAATAACACTGTCAACTCACAGGATCTAATGGACATTGCATAACCTCCACCAAACAACATTGAAATATACATACTTTAGGGCATACACTGAATATATACCAAGACATATCCTGGGCCATAAAACAAATTTCAATAACAACACAAAAACAAATCATATACAGTGTATTCTCTAGCCACAGTGGAATCACTAGAAATCAGTAACAGAAAGATAACAACATTTATTAATACTTGGAACTAAACACATTTCTAAATAATATTGATCAAAGAGGAAGTTTCTCTTTTTTTAAAATGTTTTTTATTTATTTCTGAGAGAGAGAGAGATAGTGTGAGCAGGGGAGGGTCAGAGAGAGAGAAGACACAGAATCCGAAACAGTCTCCAGGCTCTGAGCTAGCTGTCAGCACAGAGCCCAATGTGGGGCTCGAACCCACAAATCGTGAGATCATGACCCGAGCAGAAGTCGGATGCTTAAAAGAGTGAGCCACCCAGGTGCCCCTAAAAGAGGAAGTTTCAAGGAAAAAGTATATTGAACTGAATGAAAATGAAAATACAAAACATCAAAATTTTTGGGACACAGCTACAGCAGCATGGAGAGGGAAATTTATGGCATATGTTAATTTTTTAAAAAGTTGCTCCATGCCCAGTGTGGGCCCTGAACTCGTGACCCCTAGATCAAGAGTCACAAGCCTTACTGACTGAGGCATCCAGGCGTACCTGGATACATTAGAGAAGAGGAAAAATCTTAAAGCAATAACTTAAACTTCTACCTCAAGCATCTAGAAAAAGAAGAGCAAAATAACCCAATGAAGGCAGAAGTAAGACAAGAACAGAAATCAGTGAAGTTGAAAACTGACTAACAGGTCTTAATTTATAAAGGTGACCAAAAATACAGATAAGTCAGTGCCACTAAAAGAAAAGTTTAATGTTGCTACTCACCATTCCCCTAGAACAAGAAGCACAGCTCACCATGCAGGATCCTGGGGGAAGCACCAGTGCCAATCAGAGGCAGACAGGAGCAAAGGGAAGGAATAGGCCACAGTCTTTACTGGTGTTTCCATGGAAATGTAGGGCAAGATGGGGTAAAGAGTTAAAGACTGGGTACTTTGAATAATTCTGGTGGGCTCAGGGGCATAAGGGCTGCCTCTGGTTGTCTGTACCTGTCCCTGGTTGACTACGGATAGGGCAAATATTGGCTTAATGTGTGGTTAAATAAAGGAAGTCTTTGAGGGTATAGACTCGGGATTAGTTGAAGGGTTTGTAATATGATTTTCACATGCCTGTGAAAGCTGGATTGCAGAGGAAATGTAAACTTTGGTCATTAGTTTCACCCGGTGACTAACAGGTACCAAGAAAACAAATGCAGAATCTAAGTAAACACAGAACAAAAACAGAAATAGAGAAAATCAATTAAACAAAGAGTTGGTTCTTTGAAAAGATCAATAAAATTGATAAATCTCCAGCTAGACTTATGAAGAACAAAAAGAGAAGACACAAATTAATAATAATGATGAAACAGGGAATATCACTGCAGACCCTGTAGACATCAAAAACATAGTAAGGGTATACTACAAACAACTCTACACACATAAATTCAACAACTTAAACAAAATAAACCAATTCCTTGAAAAATAGAAACTACCACAACTTATCCAATATGAAATAGAGAATTTGAATAGTTCCTGGCATGCCTGGGTGCCTCAGCTGGTTGAGTGACTGGCTCAGGTCATGATCTCACAGTTCATGGGTTCAAGACTCACATTGGGCTTTGCACTGACAGTGTGGAGCCTGCTTCAGAGTCTCTGGGTGCCTCTCTCTCTGCTCCTCCCATGCTCACACTCTCTCTTTCTCTCAAAAATAAACATTAAAAAAATCAATTGAGGGGCATCTGGGTGGCACAGCCGGTTGAGTGTCCAACTTCGGCTCAGGTCATGATCTCACGGTTCATGGGTTCAAGCCCCGCATCGGACTCTGTGGTGACAGCTAGCTCAGAGCCTGGAGCCTGTTTCAGATTCTGTGTCTCCCTCTCTCTCTGACCCTCGCCTGGTCATGCTCTCTCTCTCTCAGAAATAAATAAAACATTAAAAAAAATTTTTTTAATTAATTGAGTAGTCCCATAACTATTAAGGAAATTTAATTTATAATTTAAAAGCTCCCATAAAAGAAATCTCCAGGTACATACGGTTTCACTGAAGAATTCCACCAAACATTTAAAGAAGAATTAACACCATTTCTACACAATCTCTTCTATAATATACGAGGGAACACTTCCCAATTCATTTTATAAAGTTAGTATTACCCTGATACCAAAATCAGACAAAAACAATACCATAAAGAACCTACAGACTAATAGCCTTCTTGAAAGTAGATGCAAAAGTCCTTAAGAAAATATTAGCAAATAGAATTCAATAATATATAAAAAGGATTTTATATTATGACAAATAGAGTTGATTTCAGAAACGCAAGCCCAGTTCAATATTCAAAAATCAATGTAATCCACCATATTAACAGTCTAAAAAGAAAAATCACATGATTGTATTAATTAATACAGAAAAAGAACTTGACAAAATTCAAAGACCATTCATTATGAAACCTAAAATAGGAATAGAGGGATACTTTTCAACTTGTTAAAAAGCAACAACAAAAACCCTACAGTTAACCTTCCACATAGTGGTAGAAGACTGAATGTTTTACGCTTAAGTTGAGAACAAGATAAGGATGTCTTCTTTTTTACCACTCTTACTCAGTGTGGTGCTGGAAGTTCTAAGCCAGTGCAATCAGGCAAGAAAAGGAAATAAAAGGCATACACACTAGAAAGAGAAATAAAACTGTCCCTATGTGTAGATGACAAGATTGTCTATGTGAAAATCCCAAGGAATCTACAAAAAACCTTCTAGAACAAGTAAGTTCATCAAGGTTATAAAATATAAAATAAACATAAAAAAACCACTTGCATTTGGGTGCACCTGGCTGGCTCAATTGGTAGAACATGCAACTCTTGATCTTGGGGTTGTGAGTTTGAGCCCCACATTGGGTGCAGAGATCATTTTTTAAAAGTTAGGGTACCTGGGTGGTTCAGTTGGTTAAGTGTTTGATTCTGGACCTCAGCTCAGTTCTTGATCTTTGAGTCATGAGTTCAAGCCCACACTGGGCATGGAGCCTACTTAAAAAAAAAGAGAGAAAACAGTCAATATACTAGCAATGACCACATGGCTACTGAAAATAAAAATATAATACTGTTTACCATCAAAAGAAAAAAGAAATACTTAAGGGTAAATGTGAAAAAAACATGTACAAGGTGTGTGTACTGAAAATGACACACTTTGTCATTAATTAATGTCATTAATTAATTAATAATTAATGCTGATTAATGAAATAAAGAACATCTATATAAATGGAGAGATATACTTTGTTCATGGATTGGTAGCTTCAACCCAGTAAAGATGTCAATTCCCCCCAAACTGATACATGGATTTAATGAAATTCTTATCAGAATCATAACAAGATTTTTTTGGGTAAACATTGACACGATTATTTTAAAATTTATATGGAAAGGCAAAAGAACTAGAGTAGCCTACGTAACTTTGAAAAAGAAAATAAAATGGGAGGAATCAGTCTACCCAATTTGAAGACTTACATACCTACAATAATGAAGACTGTGTAGTATTAGTGAAGGATTAGACACATAGATCAATGGAATGGAATAAAGATCCCAGAATATACCCACACAAATATGCACAAGTGATTTTTAGCAAAGGTGCAAAAGCAATTCAGTGGAGGAAAGATAGACTTTTCTTTCTTTAAAAATATGTTTTTTTAATGTTTATTTATTTTTGAGAGACACAGAGCATGAGCAGGAGAGGGCAGAGAGAGAGGGAGACACAGAATTCGAAGCAGGCTCCAGGCTCTGAGCTGTCAGCATAGAGCCCAACATGGGGTGTAAACCCACAAATCACGAGACCCTGGTGGGAGCTGAAGTCAGGCGCTCAACCGACTGAGCCACCCAGGTGCCCCAAGACAGATTTTTTTTTTAATGTTTATTTATTTTTTAGAGAGAAAGAGAGCGAGCAGGGGAGGGGCAGGGAGTGAGGGAGACACAGAATCTGAAGCAGGCCCCAGGCTCTGAGCTGTCAGCATAGAGCTTGATGCAGGGCTGGAGCTCACAAACCGTTAAATCATGACTGGAGTTGAAGTCGGACACTTAACCAACTGACTGGAGTTGAAGTCGGACACTTAACCAACTGAGTTACCCAGGCACCCCAACACAGACTTTTCAACCAATGGTTATTGAAGTAAATTTCTAGGCCTAAATTGGAGTCAATCCTGACCTGGGTGCCGTGTCAGCAAACAGAAACTTAGATAACTTTCATGTCCCTGTAAATGCTCTGCTTGACCTGAAACACAGTATATCCACTCAGCCAAACTCCAAACACCAAGCCAACTCTGGGCTCTATACTTATTTCCTTGTTCCTTCTCACCCCAAACACATTTCACTATGTTGCCCCAGCCAGATTATTTTCTATTTTTCTCTTCCCTTGTTCTTTATTCTTTATCCTATAAAAGCTTCCTGCCTTCTGTCCCATTTCACAGTTCTCCAAATGGAGACTGTCCACTTCATGAAGTATTAAATAAAGTTTGTTTGTATCACCTAAGTTGTCTTCTTTAATCATTTTTTTAACGTGGCACTGAAGCAATTGAACATCCATAGGCAAAGCAATGGATTTGTACCTAAATGTCACATGTTAGAAAAAGGAAATTCAAAGTGGGTTACATATTTGGATGTAAAATATAAAACTATAAAACTTTTAATAAAAACATAGGAAAAAATCTTTGGGATCTAGGGTTAGACAAAATGTTCTTAGACTTAACACCAAAATCATGATTCATAAAAGGAAAAGTTGATAAATTATACTTTGTCAAAGTTAAAAATGCTTGTTCTGTGATAGACTCTGTTAAGAGGATAAAAAAGCAAGCTACAGAATGGGAGAAAATACTTGCAAACCGCAGACATGACAAAGGATTAGAATATAAAACATGCTCAAAACTCCACAGTAAAAAACAAAGAATCCAATTAGAAAATGGGCAAAGGATATGAGACAGTTCACTGAAGAGGATATACAGATGTGAAATAAGCCCATGTAAAGATGTTCAATGTCATGAGCAATTAGGGAAATGCAAATTAAAATCACAAGATATTACTTCACTCCTATCAGAATAGCTAAAGTAAAAAATAATAGCAAGGTGCTTGGGTGGCTTATGCAACTGAGTCACCCACTCTTGATTTCGGTTCAGGTCATGATCTCATGGTTGGTGGGTTTGAGGCCCTCATGGAGCTCTGTGCTGACAGTGTGGAACCCGCTTGGGATTTTGGGATTCTCTCTCTCAAAATAAATAAATTTAAAACAAATCAGTAAAGGGGCCCCTGGGTGGCTCAGTTGGTTGAGCTTCCAACTCTTCTGCAGGGGTCATGATCTCTCAGTTCGTGGGTTCAAACCCCAGATTAGGCTCTGAACTTATGGTGCAGAGCCTGCTTGGGATTCTTTCTCCCCCTCTCTCTCTGCCCCTCTGGCATGAGTGTGCTCTCTCTCTCTCAAAATAAATAAATAAATAAATAAATAAACAAACAAACAAACTTAAAAAAACCAGTAAGTAAAACATTATTACCCTCTACCACCCAAATAGTAACAGCTATCATCAGAGGCCGATTTACCGTAAAGCTAAGGGTAAGCTTCAGGGCCCATCTGCATAGACCCTGGGAGTGCTGGAAGTTACTAGAGATTTGTAACCAGTGTTCTAACTGGGAAGAAGCCAGATTGCAACAGGAAGCATTTCTAATAAATTACCTAAAGAGGTTTCAGAAAAAAGGGACCCATTTCCAAGATTCCATAATCGGGCATTTTTCCTTTATTCTCAGTAAATATTAATATGTGTACCTAATATTAATGTGTGCCTAATTTTAGAGGGTCTCAACAAGTACTTACAAAAGCTTCAGGCCTCACAAAACCTGGCTCTGACCCTCCTTAGCTTGGTGACTAAGAACAATGACTCTGGAGCCACACACTAGGTATGTGACTTTAGACAAGTTACTGGTTTCTCTGCTCCTGTTTTCCTTTTTTTTCTTTTTTAAATTTTTTAATGTTTATTTATTTTGAGAGAGAGAGAGCAAGCAAGGGAGGGATAGAGAGAGGAAGACACAGAATCCAAAGCAGGCTGCAGGCTCCGAGCTGTCAGCACGGAGCCTGATGTGGGGCTCAAACCCACAAACTGTGAGATCATGACCTGAGCAGAAGTCACTCAACTGACTGAGCCACCCAGGCGTCCCTGTTTTCTTTACCTATAAAATGGGGGCAATAATAAACCTACCTTATAGTTGTGAGCACTAAATATGTAAGAAGCTTGGAAGGGCTTGTAGTAAATGTTATGTATACCCTTATTATAATTAGTGAGCACCTAGATCATGCCTGGCACTGTGTTTTTTTATTTATTTTTAAATAAATTTTTAATTTTATTATTAAATTTTTTATTAAATCTTATTTTTAAAAATTTTTTTACATGCTTATTAATTTTTGAGAGAGAGAGAGAGAGAGACAGAGTGCCAGATGGGCAGAGAGAAAGGGAGACAGAATCAGAAGCAGATTCTGAGCTGTCAGCATGGAGCCCAACCCAGGGCTCGAACTTAAGAACTTTGAAGATCATGACCTGAGCCGAAGAAGCGTTATTAACCGACTGAGCCACGCAAGGCTCCACACACAACGTGGGTATCGAACTGAACCCAGAGATCGAGTTCCACGCTCCACCAATTGAGCCAGCCAGGGGCCCTCTGTGTTGAGTATTTTAAACACTAATTTACTTAATTCTAAGAATAGTCTTGCGGGGAAGGTGCTAATAGAATGCACATTCTTGATATGAAGAAACTGAAGTTTTGAGAGATTGAATCATTAACTCTCTGGGATCAGGCCTGATTCCAAGAATCAAATTTCCACCGACATGATTTTGCCTAGCAAAGAAAGATAGCATCCTTCAAGAAACCCCGGACCAAACAAATTACTTCCCCCGAGGGCTTTTATCACTGTGGGAGCAGAACAGGTGGTAGGTATTCCTGGCCGAATGACTATCCCTACCCAGACAGTGGGAGAGATCTGACTCCGACCCTGGACCACAACTCCCAAGTCCCGCACAGGGAAAGTGCAGACAGGAGCAGTCTTTCAGAATCCCCAGCCTTTTGGAGAAAGGGGGCAACTCCTCCGCAGCCCAGTCAGCTGCAAACGTCACTTCAGTTGCCTACGGGCCCCGCTTGCTCCGCCCACCACGCCCAAATACGCTCCGCACTGTTGGCCCCGCCCACCATCCTAAGTCCCACCTCCTAGCAGATCCGTTTAGTGTACTCTCCGGAGCGGTGACCGCAGCACTAGGCCCGCCCCCTTCCTGGGGCCGCGAGCGCCGAACTCCTCGAACGTAGCCAATGGGTGATGCGGCAGCAGCACCGCGGGAGGTTCGATTCACTGGGCCTGGCGGGTCCGTAGAGTCCTGGTGGCTGTTAACGCGCGCTTTAGGAAGAGGAAGGTTAAGCGGGAGTATCTGGGCCCGGATTTACTTCTGTGGCTCTTTCCAGCTCTTTCTGGGATTCCCCTCCCAAGCCTCGGTGTTTTACTTGTTCTGCTTGGACCCCTGCTCGACCTCCCCCAGTCCAGGCCTGGCTTCCGCGCTCCAAACCTGGGAAAACCCCCTCCGGACTCGAGCGCCTCGCCCTCCCCAGGCCTCTGCTTTTCACCCCAGCCCCTCTCCCTTGGCCTGTGATTACTTTTTCCCCCTCAACTACTCCCCTGCCATCACGTCCACCTGGACCATTATCCCAACTCTACTCTGCCGAATCTGGCACTCCATCTGCCTCCTCCCTCTATCCCAGACCTTTACTCACCTTTGCTTGGATACTTCCTCTTTGGTCTGTTCTCCCGCCTTGGCTAACTGGCGACCGACACTCTCGCAGTCTGGGCTCAAACTCCAGCCCCTGGCTGGATTCCCTCCATTCACGGGCCCTCTTTAATTAGCCCATGCTTTCAATAATACAGCAGCCCGCTTTAATCCGCCCTGGTTCTGCATTCTCAGCTGCTGGGTACCTTTGATCTTTGGCTGATGGGTACTTGACATTTTATGATCCTGAGCCCAGGATGGTAAGTATGGGCATAAGGGAGACTGGGGAGCCTTGTGTCTGGGTCTAATGGGCTCAGGCTACAGCATCTCTGGAGGTGCTCAGTTTGTATTCTCCCCTTACAGAGGAAGAGCTTAGCTCCAAGCCAGCTGGCCAAGAGAAAACCAGAAGGCAAACCTGGTGATGATGAAGACTGGCAGCCTAGGACAGTGGTGAGTACTCTACCCCCAGGGGTATAGGACAGGTGGGATGCAGGGCTCTTTGGACAGAAAGGAATCCTGGACTTGGTTTCTGGTGTTACATAGAATGAACCTGGTCACTTCCAGAAACCTCTTCAGTAAACTTTTAATGAGTGCTTACTATGCATCATCATCAGGCATTGAACAAGATAAAATCTTTGTCCTCAAGGTGCCTACTAAAAGCTAATATAGCTTCAGTTTTCTTGGTAGAAAAGGATATTCCAAAGCCAAAGAACAGATTGGGTTGGGCCTTTTGGCTTCCTTGGGGGAAAAAAATGGCTCCCCATTAGCAACTAGCTGCCTGCTCTTTTTTTTTCTTTTCTTTTAAATTTTTTAAAAATGTGTTATTTATTTCTGAGAGAGAGAGAGAGAGAGAGCATGAGCAGGGGAGGGTCAGAGAGAGAAGGAGATACAGAATCTGAAACAGGCCTCAGGCTCTGAGCTGGCTGTCAGCACAGAGCCCGACATGGGGCTCAAACCTACAAGCCGTGAGATCATGACCTGAGCCAAAGTCGGACACTTAACTGACTGAGCCACCGAGGCGCCCTTGCCTGCTCTTTGTCCCCTGCTCAGTCACACAACAGTAGAGTATATAGGGCCTACCTTAGGGTTCTGAGCTCACATCAGAGGAGTGGTATCTAGTCCCTCCTAATACTCAAATATAGTATGTTTGACTTTGGTCTGGGTCCTGTGCTCTGTTGCCTGCTTTTTAGGCTTTCTGGGGCTGGCTGTGGGCAAGGACCTATATAAATAAAAACCAATAGGATAACGTAGCATGTACTTCAGAGGTAGAGGGGGGTTCAAGAAGGGCTTAGCCACTGGAACTTTGGAGGAAGGGATTAGCTAAGGAAGGTCTAGAAGGCAATTTTAGGCAGGGGCTGTATGTGAGAGGAGAAAGGACCGGTTTCAGGTGTTTTTTGTAGGATCATTGAGGCTTCAAAGTACCTTGGCAAGCTGCTACAGGCTTTCCTGATGGTTCCATGGAGTCTTGCTCTGTAGTTGCACCATTGCTGGTGTGCAAGAGGCTCCTCAACCTGTGAGGGACAAGGCTGCCACTTGCTACTCACATGGGCCTCAGACTTGAACTTGGGGCAGTGCTTTGTGCAGCTGGGTCATAAATGGTGCTCTTTGCTGCTGGTTGCTCCTAAAAATGCTTTTGGTGCTAGTGTCCTCACTGGGTGGTGTGGGCTGACTGGCTCACTTCATTCACCTTGTCCAGTACCCCTCTTCAGATTGGACAAGTTCTGTAACCTCATTAACCTTCGGTTTTCTCACCTCCTAAATGAGTATAATAATAAATATCATAGGATTACTGTGAAGATGATACATGATGATACATGTAAAGAGTTTAGCCCAGTACCTGGTATTTAATAAACGTTTTAAATGTTAGTTGCCATTTTGGTAAACTCTATGGTCTTACAGACTTCACCTTCCCCAATACTCTTCTAGACTCCCAAGAAACAGAAATCCAGCAGTGGGACTCAAAGCAAAGAGTGTTTCCTGTCACCTTTTCGGAAACCTTTGACTCAACTAACGAATCGACCACCTTGTCTGGACAGTAGTCAACATGTAAGTGAGAATCGCAACTTGCTGGTAAATGTGTGTGCCCTATGGAGGCGCCTTTCTTGCTTTGTCTAGGGAGGCTTCCACTCCTGAAGATGCCTTCAGTGCTCTACAGAATAGCCAGTAGACAGATTTGGTGTAGGCTTTAGGTCTGCCCACCCCCTCGAGGGCCTGGAAGAGGCCTGGCCTCTTGCCTTCTGAGATGTGTGCCTGACTTGGAATCATCCCCTTGTTTATAGCTATTTGAGTACCAGATTTCAGGTGGCTCAGCTTCCTGAGGACATGAGTATAGGAAGGCCATGGCAGGGTATTGGAACCAGGATTCGCATGCCAGCTCAGTCTATCACTCAGCCTAACAGGTTTCACGTGTTTCCTATAGTAAAATCAAACAATCTTTACTATGGACAGTTCTGGACATTATCTCATGTAACTCATTTTTTAAGATGAGGAAGCTGAGACTCAGAGGGATTAAGTAGTTTGCCCCAAATTACATTTATAGAGTATTCAGATCTGCTTAGTTTCACCAAAGCTTTTTCTACCAAACTTTCTGAGGACTGTTGTATTGAGCTCTGGCCCTGATCTTCAAAAACCTTAGGAATTTCTTAAGTGATAAGGATGCACGGTGTCTTTTATTATTCATAAACCCTTTGAACCATACCTGAGTGTATGTTAATGAGATTTTATATGTAAAGTGACTAACCTTGATGACTGGTTGCTAGGGGAACCAACCCACCAGTGGCCCATGTTTAATCAATCAAGTCTGCGTAATGAAGCCTCCATAAAACCCCAAACGGTCAGGGTTTGGAGAGCTTATGAATCGGTGAACAGGAATTAATCCATGTGCCAAACAGTGGCACACCCAAAACTCCAGAGAGACAGAAGCTCCTGTGTGCAGAACCCTTCCAGACCTTGCTCTATGTGTCTCTTCTGGCTGTTCATATCCTTTTATTAATTTTTTTTTAATGTTTACTTATTTTTGAGAGAGAAAGCACGTGCACGCATACACACGGCAGGGTGGGAGTGGGGGGTGGCAGGCAGAGGGAGAAGGAGACACAGAATCCAAAGCAGTCACCAGGCTCTGAGGTATCAGCACATAGCCTGTCTCAGGACTCAAACTCATGGACTGGGAGATTGTGACCTCAGTGGAAGTCGGACCTTAACCAACTGAGCCACCCAGGACCCCTATTCATATCCTTTAATAGCCTTTGTGATACATTGGTAATCTAATGGGTAAACCTAGTTCCTGAATTCTGTGAGCCACTCTAGAAAATTAATTAAACCCCAGGAGGGGGTTGGGACCCTCTGATTTAGAACTTGTTGGTCAGAAGCATAGGGAGCAACCTGGATTTCAGATTGGTGTCTGAAGTGGTGGGTGGAAGCAGTCTTGTGAGACTGAGCCCCTAACCTTAGGTAGTGTCAGAAATGAGTTAAATGTAGGACACCCAGGTGGTGCTGAATAATTGTGTATAGAAAACACACACATCTGGTGTCAAGTGAAGTACTGTGGTAGAGTAGGGGAGACATACAGGAGTGTGTTTTGCCTTTACAGGGACATTTTGAAGGAAAAATGGGAGTATGTAATGGACATTAGTTATTTCTGCATTCAGCAAACATTTTAAAACGTTTTTGTATAACACTTGATAAATACAAAGGAATACATATATAATGTGTGAGATATAAAACACCTGTGAACTCACCATCTTTCACTAAAACACCATCAAAGTCATAATCCCTTTTCCTATCCCGAGAGGTAACCACTATCCTGAGTTATCTTTGTCATCCCTTGGTTTTGTGATAATTGAATTATATGTATACAATTCAGTAAGTAATATATTGGGGTTTTAAAAAAAATTTTTTATGTTTTATTTACTTCTGAAAGAGAGAGAGACAGCATGAGCAGGGGAGGGTCAGAGAGAGAGGGAGACTGCACCAGGCTCTGAGCTGGCTGTCAGCACAGAGCCCGACATGGGGTCAGACCCATGAACCGTGAGATCATGACCTGAGCCAAAGTTGGATGCTCAACCGACTGAGCCACCCAGGTGCCCCAGTAATATATTGTTTAATGGTTTACTGAGCTTTTAAAAATGGTATTTAGTTCTCTGGGACTGTTTTTCTTTTAATAAAAAAAAAATGTTTAAATATTTTTTAAAATTTAGATTCAAGTTCGTAAACATAGTGTAGTATTGGTTTCAGGAGTAGAATTTAGTGACTCGTCACCTACACACATCACCCAGTGCTCATCCTAACAAGTGCCCTCTTTAATGCGCATCACCCATTTAGTCCAGCACCCTGCCAGCAACCCTCAGTTCTCTAATTTTAAGCATCTCTCATGGTTTGCCTCCCTCTCTGTTTTTATCTTATTTTTCCTTCCCTTCCTCTGGGACTCTTTTCATTCGGGTTTCGTTCAAGTTGTCCTATGTAAGTATATGACTTAAGTGCAGGTGTAGTGGGAGTATAAAACAGGGATCTAACCACCTGGAGGTTGGTGAAGACTTAAATCTGAGGGGTATGCCTATTAGGTTGAGTCCTCAAGGATATGAGGAGTCAGCCAGGTGAAGAGAGTGGGCAGTGTTCTAGATAGTATTCCGAAAGGTGAAAGTGCCTCAGGCCCAGAAAAACCCTATAGTGCAGCTCTTGAGCACTTAGATGTGATGGTCTTGGATGTGATGAGTTTGAAGTATGATGGGATATCTAGGTTTGGGGATTTGTTGCAAGTATAGGTAGGTGTGGAGCCTAGGAGGAAGGTAGGGACTGGAAATAGCTTTGGGATCCTTGGAGTGTCAGGGTGAGTGTGCAGTCAGAAGAGCTGAGGTGCAAGCCCTGAGGAACACTGACTTTTAAGGGGGTTAAGCAGAGGAAGAGCTCATTAGGGGACTGAACATGAGGTCCTAGAAAGGCAGAATAGTAGGAGAGTGGTGTCGTTGAAGTCAGAGGCAGAGAATATATGTAAAGAGTGGCCAGCTTTGTCTAGCAAGATAAGGATGGAAACATGTCCATGGAAATTAAGGTCATGTAGGCCATTGGTGATCTTGGCCAGTCATTTCAGAGGAGTAGAAAGGGCAGAAGATAGGAGAAGTGGAAGATTAGAAAAGGGAGACACACAATTCTTTTTTATCAGTTTGAAGGGGAGGAGATAAGAGGTCAAAGGAGTTTTTGTTTTTAAGATAGGAGAGAGTTAAGCATGTTTTGAATGCTGGTGGGAAAGAGCTAGTAGAGAGGCTGAGAATTGGGAATGATCAAACAGAACTGACTGAGTGAATTTCTCTGGAAGAGGGTGGGGAGGAGGGATGCTCTTCCTCTTCTATCAGAAGGAAGGGATGGTATGAATTTTTAGTAACTAAATAAAGTGAGAGCATGCTCTCTCTTCTGCTTCTGTCAGGCCATTGCAATTCTTACAGGCTGTGACTGTGTTTTTGGCCAGGGATGCCCACTCCCATGCTAGTTGTACAAACTTGCAGCTCTTCCTGCAGACCATGTGGTTACTGGGTTTTATTGAAAGTCTTGCTTTTTAAATCTGGGCATAAGCTTTTGGCTACTCTGAGCCTCAAATCTAGCCTTCTGTATTGACCATCTTGAAAAGAAGATTTCAGTTTTTTGGGGGTGCTTGGCTGGCTCAGTCAGTGGAGTGTAAGAATCTTGATCTTTGGGTTGTAGGTTCATGCCCTGTGGGACATTGGGTGTAGAGATTACTTTAAAATTTTTTTTTTTTTTTTTTTTAGAGAGAAGCAGGGCTTTTGCTCACTCAAAGTCACGAACCATGAGACCGTGACCGGAGACAAAGTCAGATGCTTAACGACTGAGCCACCCAGGTGCCCTACTTTAAAAAAAATCTTAGGGGCATATTTACGTGGCAGGGGAGATACCATGATCATGAAGGTGGTTTTCCCAGGGCGAGGCTCATCCATTGCACTCCGGATGTGCTGACCCCTGCAATTTCCCCAAATGTGAGAAAACTCGACTGCATAATCTGTGGTAGTGGGGGACTGCGTTCCTGCTTTCCCCTGGGAAAAAAAATCTTACGGGCACCTGGGGTGGCTCAGTTGGTTAAGCATCTGACTTCTGCTCAGGTCATGATCTTGTGGTTCGTGGGTTCGAGCCCTGCATCGGGCTCTGTGCTGACAGCTCGGAGCCTGGAGCCTGCTTCAGATTCTGTGTCTCCCTCTCTCTCTGCCCCTTCCCCACTCATGCTCTGTCTCTCAAAAATGAATAAGTGCTAAAACTTTTTTTTAAAAATTAGTTTTAGAATTGAAGCCAAATTCTGTCTTTTGACTGAAGAGTAGCTTTTTGTTAGCATAGTTCGTGTATGTTTCTCATCATTGTTATTCATAATTATAATAAGTGTAATTAAAAATGTTCAATGAAAGATTTTATTCATCTGCAAAGAAGTATACAAATAAAGAATTTTGGCCTTCCTCCAACCTTCCCTTGTCATATTATTTAATGTGATGAAGTTCAGTCCTCCACATTCTTTTTCTACCTTCCAGTAGATTGTCAAATGTATTCATTACGTTTTTCCTACTTAAAGTACACTGAGTTTCTAGAAATTTATGGTCTGTATAGCAATGGGTCAGAATAAAAAGGTAAAAATTTTCAGGGCAAGACCGGTTTGCTTTTTTCCCTATTAAACTACCTTTTTGCTTGAGGGGAATATTTTTCATTACATCTTTTTCCACTAATGTGTTCCCATTACAAATAGGGGTTCTGTTCTTATTTTCTCCTTGCTAACTTGGGTTTTAGCTCTTGTTTTGTTGAGGTTCACAGGCCATTGTAATTCCCCCAGAGGGCTCAAGGAGATAGATAGATAGATAGACCGACCGACCGACCGATTGACCTACCGACCAGAACTTTAATGGGAGTTGTCAGAGTTCACTCAGGAGCTGGTGCTATGGACTCCCCTGCCTCTCTCCTGACCAAGCCTGATATGGGGCTTGAACTCATGAACTGTGAGATCATTACTTCAGCCTGAACCAAGAGTTGGATGCTTAACCAACTGAGCCACCCAGGTGTCCCCAGTGCTTTCTTAAGGTGCTGCACCCTAGAAAATATTTAGTTGTCCTCACTGACATGGCCTTTCATGAAAGCATGGGTCTAAGCCTTGTGGCTGACTGAGGCTGGGTACTTGCCAGTGGCACTTTCCTCTCCCTGAGGATTTGTGGAATCTTATGTAAAACCTCAAAGATGAAAGCTATTGGGTAAAACCTAATAATAAGGAGCACATGTCCTTATGTTTTGTTTTTTGGTTTTTTTTTTAAGTATTTATTTTGAGAGAGAGTACATGCATATAATCTGGGTAGAGGCAGACAGAGAATCCCAAGCAGGCTCTGTGCTGACCGGGGGTGGGGCTCAGTCTTATGGACCATGAGATCATGACCTGAGCTGAAATTGAGTCAGATGCTTTGGGGTGCCTGGGTGGCTCATTTGGTTAAGCTTCTGACTTTAACTTAGGTTGTGATCTCGTCCTTGAGTTCGAGCCCCACATCAGGCTTTGTGCTGACAACTCAGAGCCTGGAGCCTGCTTTAGATTTTGTGTCTCCCTCTCTCTTTGCCCCTCCCCTACTCAAGCCCTGTTTCAAAAATAAGTAAATGTTTAAAAAAAAAAAAAAAAAAAAAAAAACACTTAACCAACTGAGCCACCCAAGTGCACCTCCTTATGTTCTAAATGCATCTGAGTGAGATGCAATCAAAATATAATGGTCTGAATGTATTTATCTTTAAATTTTAGACTGCATTAGTAGAAATATCCCATAACCTCTCCAATCAGTCCTGAATCCCTGTTTCTTTCTTTTTAGGAAGCCTTTATTCGAAGCATTTTGTCAAAGCCTTTTAAAATCCCCATTCCAAATTATCAAGGTAAGAATGGGGACTTGCCTATCTTTTGAATCAATCACGTGCAAATGTATCTGAATAGGTGAAAACCTCTGCTTCTATAATACATGCTTACCTTGGATTTGAAGGTGCCAGCCCAGTGGTGACTGTGTATGGGTTGGCTCTCCAGAGGCTTGCATGAAAGCTGTATTTGATAGCGTCAGCAAGGGCTGCCACACCTGACTTCCCCTCATCCTCTTGGTGGGGATGTTCCAGTGCTCTGGAAGCTCCTGGTGGGCCCTGGTGGTTGATGGGCCCAGTCTTCATTCAGTCTGAGTGAGTTTAGTAGCATCTTATGTCTAAGGATGGCTCTGTCTGAGACCTGGGTTCTACAAAGTTTTCCCTGTCCTTTGTAGAGTATATTGTGCTGAAACGGGCTAGAGAGGGAAGAGGCCACCTTTTAAGAGCTCTTCGTCTTGAAAGGCCCTTTGGGTTCCATATCTTTCTAGGATTGACTTGAGATGAACAAGACCCAGCCCTCTGGAAGTTTATAGTTAAATGGGAGAAACAAAATGGGAAAAACTGATCTGAAGCAAACTGGGATAATGGTCAGGTAGAGGTGCCCAGCTGGGTTTGGAGAGGTCTGGGAGAGAGAAGGTCATATGCAAGCTTAAAGGTCATGTGAAAGATAAGCAGTTAAGCTGGGCCTGCTGATCTCAGTATAGAGGCCCAGGTGACAGATTGTTGGTTTCTAGGTCCTCTGGGCTCTCGGGCATTGGGCCTCAAAAGGGCTGGGGTCCGCCGAGCCCTCCATGACCCCTTGGAAGAAGGTGCCTTGGTTCTGTTCGAGCCTCCCCTGCTTAGTGCCCATGACCAGCTGAAGCTTGACAAGTATGTACATTGGTATTTCTTGAATAGGTTTGGTTTTCTGTTAAGTGCACATACCTGGGAGGGCAGAGGGCATTTTGGTGTGATTCTTTTTTCCCCTTTGGGATTAGCATGCTTTCAGAGTGCTGTCGTGACCACTGACTCATCCAGAGAGTGGGTAGGTGGGGAAGGAGAGTGTGTGGGGAAAAGCTTGTGGGCATGTCCAGTTCGTGGGGGTTCTTCATCCTTCTTGCGAAGCTTGCTGAGGGGAGAGAAGGGATTGATGGCACAGGAAAACTTCTCTCCTTCTAACTCCTAGAGCAAAAATTTGCTATGATTTGATTATCAGGCCAAGAAGGTCTTCTCTTAGCTGCCTCTGGATCAGCAGGACACAACTTCCTGAGGGTGTGGCCTTGCACATGTCTGAGCACCATGTTTTTCTTTGCTATGTTTTCTCAGGGAAAAACTCCCTGTCCATGTGGTTGTTGATCCCATTCTCAGTAAGGTCTTACGGCCTCATCAGAGGGAGGTAAGGGGAGTCAGGGTAAAGAGGTATGGGCTGGGAGGCTGTCTTCCCTGGGGCTGCAGCAGTGTGGATCAAAGTGGCCTGAATGCTGTTATTCCCCAGGGAGTAAAGTTCCTGTGGGAGTGTGTCACCAGTCGGCGCATCCCTGGCAGCCACGGCTGCATCATGGCTGATGAGATGGGCCTGGGCAAGACGCTGCAGTGCATCACTTTGATGTGGACACTTTTGCGCCAGAGTCCGGAGTGCAAACCAGAAATTGACAAGGCAGTGGTGGTTTCACCCTCCAGCCTAGTGAAGAACTGGTACAATGAAGTTGGGAAATGGCTTGGAGGAAGGATCCAACCTCTGGCCATTGATGGAGGCTCTAAGGACGAGATAGACCAAAAATTGGGTATGGAGCCTCAACTCTTGCATACAACTTGTTCCCTTCTTGTGCGTACGCTCACTGATGGCCAGCAGGTTGAGGGCACTGGGGGAGGGGTGGAAGATAATTCCCATGGAAAATAGTTGAAATAGTTTCAAGCTAAATGAAAGAACCATCAAAATTTTTTTCTTTAAGGTATTCTCAGATTTGTTTCCTTGACCCATTTTCTGTTGTAGAAGGATTCATGAACCAGCGTGGAGCCCGAGTGCCTTCTCCCATCCTCATCATTTCCTATGAGACATTCCGCCTTCATGTTGGAATCCTCCAGAAAGGGAGTGTTGGACTGGTCATCTGTGATGAGGTACTTGACTCTCAGCAGTCTGGGTGGTAGGAGAAAGTGTTGAAATCTAAGAACTGCCATCTAAGGGCTGTGCCAGTCACCAAGGAATATTAAGGACAGAGCTTGTTGTCTTAGAGGATGCAAGTGAGAGGGACAGCCTTTGATACCAACCTGCCACAAGGGATTGAGCAGTGCTTGGAGCTTGAGGAGGCTGAGGTACTGGGGGCTGTTTGGTTGCTTCCAGACAGTATTCTTAGACTAAAGAAGGACTTTGAAGGATGAGAGGGATTTGGATGGGTGGAGAGAGACATCATGTTTAAGGGAACAGGTTCTGGAGTCAGAGAGACTTTTTTTTTTTTAATGTTTATTTTTAGAGAGAGAAAGAGATGGCGTGCAAGCAGCGAAGGGGCAGAGAGAGGGAAGGAGACACAGAATCTGAAGTGGGCTCTAGATTCTGCGGTGTCAGCACAGAGCCTGATGTGGGGCTCCAACCTATGAACTGTGAGATCATGACCTAAGCCAAAGTGGGACACTTAACTGATTAAGCCACCCAGGTGTCCCAAGAGTCAGACCTTTTTTTTTTTTTTTTTTCAAATTCTGGCTCTTCTACTTACAGTAAAATGACCTTGGACAAGTTACTTAACCACCCGAGTCTCTGTTTCCACATCAGTAAAATGAGCTAATAATATTTGTTTCATGGGTTATTGTGAGGATTAAATGAGGTGAATGAGGGAAAGCTCTTACCCAGTGCCTGGTGTGTCCTAAGACTTTGGTAAAGGTTATAGGACTCTGTTTTTTATTTTAGGCTGTGGGAATGCGCATGAACAGAAGCATAGAGGTGGGAAAGTCCAATATGGACAGTCCATACACCTTATACCAGTCTGTATTTACTCTCTGGGAAAGGGAAATATGGCAGTAGTTACTTACTAGCCTTTTCCACCACTATGCATGAATGGTGGTAATGATGCTACTACTTAGAAAGGAATGAGGGTATTGGCCTTCCCAGTATAAAGAATTTTCCAGGGGCATCTGGGTGGCTCAATCAGTTAGGTGTCCAACTCTTGGTTTCCGCTCAGGTCATGATTTCCTGGTGTGTGGGTTTGAGCCCTGCGTTGGGCTCTGCACTGATGGATGGTGTGGAGCCTGCTTGAGACTCTCTCTCCCCCTCTCTCTGCTCCTCCCCCTGCCCATGCTTTCAAGGCCTCTCTCAAGATAAACTTTAAAAAAAAAAAAAAATATTCCAGGTTTTCAGGGTGCTTAACTACCCTGAGGCTATCATTATTTGTACCTGTTGGGAAGAATTAAGGCTCCTTTGCACACCCATGGGACTTTAGTGGAGATGTGGCCTTGGCCCCCATTTGTCAACATTGGGAAGCTTGACTGTGCCCTGGGAACTGTAGTTTCTTAGCTCAGTATCTGAGGGACTTTTGGGAGGGGACAGAGAAGAAAGGCTTATTTTGGGGATGCCATGCTTGCTAGTTATAAGTTCTTTCCCAGTTGGGCTTTTGTCCTTAATAAAAGTCATTGTTGGGCATGTGTGCCAACTTCTGATACCTTGATGGGCTGTTCTTGTAAGAATAAAGGATTTAGGAGGTTGAGGTAGGGTATGTGTGTGTGATAAACCCTATGAAGCTCAGGACCCTGGCGCATCTGGAGTTTCTTCTGCTCTGTAGTGTTTCTTTTCTTTCTCATTCTCTCCTGTTTCCTGAGCTGACTCTTCAGGGCAGAAGGGACCAAGCTGCTTCTTGTCATAGTGCAGCACTCTGGTCTGCCTTTTTACTCATCTACCTTTTATTTGTCAGCAGTTTGTCAATTATCAGAGACCAGTCCTGAAAGACCACCTAGTCTAGGAGGAGTTTTTCCTGTTCAGACCCACAATGCTTCCTTCTAGCTGATGCTTCTTTCTGGAAAATAGAAGGGCTACAGAATAACTCTGTGTATAAAATCTTTGATCCTCACAGTAATCTGAGCTAGGCAGGGCAAGTCAGAAGACATGGGATTAGCCTTGGCTTTGCCACTTATAAGCACACTGTGCAGATGAGACTGCCCAGAGACTCAGTGACTTCTGTACCGTGGATGGCACAGGGTATACTTGGAAGGGACATGATCCTGATCAAGAGAAGATCTACAAATGCATTCTGGAAAGTGTATGACTAGGTGAGGGATTGACGTCATCATCATCATCTCCATTTTGGAGCTTAGGAGTACAGTGACTTCCCTAGGTTCCCCCTGTGAGGACCTAGTGGGCTGGGACTTGAATCCAGGCCCAGGGTTTTAAGACCGGGCTGCTATCCCTTACTGCCTTGGATATAATCCTAAACTTGGTGTAGGAAGCTTGGCATTCAAGAGTCTCTCATGGTTTGCCTCTCTCCCTCTCCCCCACTATTTTTTCCCTTCTTCTCCCCCATGGTCCTCCATTAANCTGAATGTGTAGATTGCTTTGGGTGGTAATGACATTTTAACAATACTTATTCTTCTGATCCATGAGCATGGAATGTTTTCCATTTCTTTGTGTCTTACTCAATTTCCTTCGTAAGTTTTCTGTAGTTTTCATCATACAGATTCTCCTATCTTTATTTAGGTTTATTCTTAGGTATTTTATGGTTTTTTGTGCAATTGTGAATGGGATCAGTTTCTTGATTTCTCTTTCTGTTGCTTCATTATTGGTGTATAAAAATGCAACCAATTTCTTTATGTTGGTTTTGTACCCTGCAACTTTGCTGAATTCTTGGATCAATTCTAGTAGGCTTCTGGTGGAGTCTGTCAGGTTTTCTATGTAGAGTATCATGTCGTCTGCGAAAAATAAACATTCTGAGAGGGAGTGAGCGAGCAAGCACACAAATGGGGAAGGGGCAGAGGGAGAGGGAGACAAGAATCCAAAGCAGGCTCCAGGCTCCGAGCTGTTAGCATAGAGCCCTGTGTGGGGCTTGAGCCCACGAACTGCGAGATCATGATGTAAGCTAAAGTTGGACCCTTAACCAACAGAGCTACCTAAGTGCCCTTCTCTAGGGTCTTTTGGGGAATCTCCTCATAAGTGTCAGGGTTTATTTCCCTCTTTGACTCCAAAGTTTCAGCCTTCTGTTTCAGGACTGGTGCTTGGAGCCTCTAATCATTTTTTAGTTTTGGCGTCTTAAATTTTTTTTTAATAGAAATGTAATTGATATGATATTGTATTAGTCTTAGGTATACAATATCCAGTCATTTTTAAAGATTAAAATTCGATGTTTAATTCTTTAACAGCAATGTTGGTTATTCTTTAACATTTACTGAGTAGTTCTCTGTGGGGGGACCATGTGCACCAAGCTATATAAAGGCAAATCTGACATGGTCTCTGTTTTAAGAAGTTCCTGTCTAGCTGAGGAGATTGAGTACAGCAGAGTAGGATTAGTACTCTCTATAGCAGGAAGTGGGAGACACCATCAGCCTGGGGTCATTGAGGAAGGCTTTGCATAGGAGGTGACATTTGAGGAACTTGTTTGTGGGAGACAACTCTGGGCAGAGAAATGGCATGTGCAAAGAGACCTAAGGAAATCCAGCATTAGGAGTGGGGAGGAGTTATGGCTTCCTGGACTAAGACAAACTGTGGGGACTTGTCAGAGAAGTTAGCTGGGGTCTTACTGAGGAGTGCTAAACGAATGAGCATGGACTTGATCCTAGAGACAGGAGGGTCAGTAGAGGTTTTGTGTTTAATTGCCTCGTACAAGGCTGTCCAGAGGGAGCCACGCCAACTTGTTGATTCTTTCACTGGTGGTTGCATTTGGGGCTGAAGTGGTGACTGTGGATAGAACAGGCAACAATCTTGATCTTGCCCACATGGTTCTTGGGGGAAAGCAGGAAGATAATAGGGTCCTTTACCACTTCCTTGAAAAAGGCTTAAAAGAGAGAAGTAACAGTGGTGTGTATGAAGGGTGGATGACAGGGATTGGGGAAGAGATACAAAGGGAGGAAGAGAGCCTCGCTCTTTCGGATTCTGCAGGGAGATGGAAGGAGGAGCCTGGGTTAAGTCCAAAGGAACTTGGGTTCTGACAGCCCAGACATGGCCTATAGACCAATCCAGAAAGCATCTAGCTCAGGAGGTTCTGGGTTGGTTGGGCTAGTAGGAAGAAGGGCTAGTGGGAGGGAGGTTTTCTTGAAAGCATGAGTTACTAATGTGGCTGGATGTTTCTGAAGAGGATAGGCAGGCTGCTAAGGCTCTGGAGATTGGGGCAGGGAAAAGGAGTGGACCTAACAGAATCTAGGGAATCCTTGATTTATGGATGGATGTAGCACTGGTGGTCTGGAAACTGAAGGTCTGTCTCTTGAACCTGATGTTTCTCCCTAAGCAAGCAGGTAAATTCTCATTCTTGCTGTGCTCTGCCCAGTTCCTAAGGCCGCAGAACCTATAATGCTTAAGATTCCCCTTTCCTCTTTCCCTGTTTACACAAGACTTTGCTATCAGTAGGGATGCTGTATCATGCCCAGACCTAAGTGAGAATTAATTTCCTTGCAGGGACACAGACTTAAGAACTCTGAGAATCAGACTTACCAGGCCCTGAACAGCTTGAACACCAGCCGGCGGGTGCTGATCTCCGGGACCCCCATCCAGAATGATCTCCTTGAGTATTTCAGCTTGGTACATTTTGTAAATTCAGGCATTCTCGGTAAGAATCTAGCCTTGTCTGCTACATTGGAGAGGAGCCTTGCCCTGGCCTTGGGAGTATAACTCTAGCTGAAAGAGAGAAAGGAGAGAACACTAGTTATATGTGGGTCATTAGTCAGTCACTCTTCTAGGAAGGCTGCTCTTGTCAGGGAGTAGCAAAGCCATTGGGAGCCCTTGTTTCTACTGAACAGCTCAGCAAGGCCCACTGTAGCCATTTTTCCACTATGGAGGTGGCAGGGTCTATGCATGGTACGGTATCACTATGAGCTGGGGATGGAAACACTACCCCTAGTCATTTTTGCTCATCGCATCCTAGCTGCCTCACAAGAGCTTTGGCGTCAGAGCAGACTGTCTTGGACTGTTTTATTTATTTATTTATTCATTTATTCATTTATTTATTTATTTCTGAGAGAGAGAGAGAGAGAGAGATGGCGTGAGCAGGGGAGGATCAGAGAGAGAGGGAGACACAGAATCCGAAACAGGCTTGAGGCTCTGAGGTAGCTGTTAGCATAGAGCCCGACGTGGGGCTCGAACCTACGAATCGTGAGATCATGACCTGAGCTGAAGTCGGACGCTTAACCAACTGAGCCACCCAGGCACCCCTAAGCTACTTTTTAGTGTACAATTCAGTGTCAAATATACTTACATTGTTGTGCAACTATCACCACCATCCATCTCTAGAACTTTTTTCATCTTGCAGAACTGAAACTCTACCCATTAAATAATAACCTCCCCATGTCCCATTCTCCCCCTGCTCCAGTGTCTGGAAACCACAGGTGGACAGTTCTTGCACTTAAATATCTGTGGGAGGATGTCTTAGTGCCACCTCAACTTGCCAGTGCTCAGGAAGATGGCTTTAGGCAAGAACCAGCTAAGCAGTAAGATTTTCATGAAATGAACACATTTGTGTAACCACTATCAAATCAATTACTGCCACCATCTCAGCAGCACCCCCTTCTAATCATCATTCTCACCTTTTCCCCCCAGAAGTAAACGTTCTGACACTCAAGATTGATTTTTGCCTATTTTTGAACTTTTGTAAATGGAATAATACGGTATATTCCTTGGCATCTAGTTTCTTTTGTTCATTATGTTTATTTAAAAAAAAATTGTTTTTAATGTTTTTATTTGTGAGAAAGAGAGACAGCGTGCGCAGGGGAGGGTCAGAGAGAGAGAGGAGGAAATACAGAATCTGAAGCAGGCTCCAGGCTCTGAGCTAGCCGTCAGCACAGAGCCTGATGCAGGGCTCAAACCCACAAACCATGAGATCATGACCTGAGCCGAAGTCAGACGCTTAACCGACTGAGCCACCCAGGTGTCCCTGTTCATTATGTTTATGAGATTAATCCATGTTGTTGCTTGTGCAGTAGTTTGTTTTCCTGTTTGTATACTATTCCATTTTCATGAGTCTACCAGAATTTATCTGTTCTGTTGGACAGTTTCCAGTTTTTTTATTCTTTTGAATAACGGTGCTGTGAACATTCTTGTACATGTCTTTACCTGAGCATAGTATGCATTTCTATTGTGTACATAGGCATTCTCTGTCCTACGAGTGTCATTTCTGGGGTATGCATGTGTTCAACTCTAGTAGATACTCTGGTTTTCCAAAGTGATTGTGCCAGCAGTGTATGAGAATTGCAGTGTTTCTACATCAGGGGTCAGCAAATTTTTTCTTAAAGGGATAGATAGTATTTTAGGTTTCCAGGCCATTCTGTTTCTCTTATAACTACTCAGCTCTGCTACTGTAGTGTGAAAGCAGCCATAAAGTATAAATTAATAGGCATGGTTGTGTTCTACTAAAACTTTATTTACAGAAGCAAGTGGCTGACCCATGGCTGTAGTTTGCTGACCTCTGCGCTATACTATGACTAATATTTATCTTAAGAAAATGTTTTTTCTGCCCTCCCTGCCCGACAGCCCATGGACTTGTCAGGATGCTGATGGGCAGAACTTCAGGGGCACATGGGGGCCAGTCTGTGATACAGGCTGAGGGGAGGGGCCTCCTGCCTACATTTAACCTGATGAGGGCACTGGGGGCTGACATTTGTCTCCTGTTTGTGAAGCTCAGGTGTCTCTTGAGTCTGGGCCGCATCAAGCAAGGAAAAGAATTTAAGATTTGGGGTTTTTCAAAAAAAAAAAACCACATTTAAAAAAAATTTTAGTCATTCTGGTGGGTGTTTAGTGATACTTCATTGTGTTTGCCTAATGTTGAATAAAGTTGAATACCTATTAATATGTTTATTGGCCATTTAGAGATCCTCCTCTGTGAAATCCCTGCCATTTTTATTCCTGACCAAAAGAAAACTCTATACCCATTAAGCAGTTACTCCCTATCTCTCCTTACCCTCAAACTCTGGCAACCACCAATCTTCTATCTCTATGGATTTGCCTATTCTGGACAGTTCGTATAAATAGAATCCTATGATATATGACCTTTTGAGTTGATTTCTTAGTATAATATTTCATCATAATGTAGTATGTATCATACATGCTACTTCATCTCTTTAGATGGGTTTTAAAAAAATCCAGTTTGACAATTGTATGGTCTTTTAATTGGATTATTTGGTCCATTTATATATAATGTATTTAGTGATATATTTGAGTTTTAACCTATTGGCCTTTCAGGTCTCCACTGCTTTGGTTAGCTCTGATCCATTCTCCATTCAAACAAAAGTTGCCTATAATTTGTTCAGTGTTGTTCTTGGCAGGAAGGTGGTCTGTACCAAAGTAGTCTGCCATTATTGGCAGTGGGACAATCATTCCTTTTTTACATTCCTTTTTTTTTTTTTTAATTAAAAATTTTAATACAGTTCTAATCAGTGTGCCAGGTTCATTTAAGCTCCTTCACTGCCAGACTTGGGGGCATGGATTGCTTCAGTTTCTCTGCCTTCTTATTGTGATGACCAAGCTGCATCAAACTTTAACCTTCACATTATCCTTACGTTTTCTTTTCTCTTTTTAAGAAGGAAGTTTATAGGGGTTTTGTTTGTTTGTTTATTTTTTATTTTTGAGAGAGACAGAGTGCCAGAGGGACAGAGAGAGAGGGAGACACAGAATCCGAAGCAGGGTCTAGGCTCTGTGCAGACAGCTCAGAGCAGGGCTCGAACCCACCAACCATGAGATCATGACCTGAGCTGAAGTCAGAAGCTTAACCAACTGAGCCACCCAGGCGCCTCCACCCAGCCCCCCCCNTTATGTTTCTTGACCTTGACAGATTTGGCATCCTTTCATTTGGCTGTGAGCAAAAAGTCCTTGATTTCTTCAATTTTGTGAGGCATGGCTAGGAGGGGCACAGGGGAACACATGGCCAATAAAGCAAGTGGCTAGACATGAGAATGGAAAAGGGTGAGACTCCCCCCTCTTTTTGTTTTTCTTCACATTCTTTAATGCTTTATTTTTCACTTCTCTCTTGTCTTAGGAACTGCCCATGAGTTCAAGAAGCATTTTGAGTTGCCAATTTTGAAGAGTCGAGATGCAGCTGCCAGTGAGGCTGACAGGCAGCTTGGAGAAGAGCGGCTGCGGGAGCTTACCAGTATTGTGAATAGGTAATGGTGAGGTGGGGCCTGGGCTAGGCAGCAGTGCCTTTTTTTTTTTTTTTTTAAAGTTTGTTTATTTTGAGAGAGAGCCGTGGAGGGGCAGAGAGAGAGGGAGAGACAGAATCCCAAGCAGGCTCCACACTGTCACCACAAAGCCCAGTGGGGGGCTCAGACTCATGAACTGTGAGATCATGACCTGAGTCAAAATCAGGAGTCAGATGCTTAACCAACTGAGCCACCCAGGTGCCCCAGTAGCAATTTTCTTTAGGATTTTCCCCCAAGTAAGGTCATCAGGGTTGCCTCCTAAATCATGTGAGTCTAATCCGTTGGGGTCTTGGCCTGTGAGGACTGGGGTGCTGGGAAGGAAGTGGGATCTGTGTCCTGACTATAGCCACTGAATAAATGGAGATGTCTTGCGAGCCAAGTCCCTGCTTTCTTCCTGGCTTGGAACCTGTAGTCTGGTTTTGGGCTGCTAAGCATCCTGCTGAGGAAACTCTTCTCTGTTGTTGGTCTCCCTGAACAGAATATCCCTTGGAGCATTGTTAGTACTTCAGAAGCTTCCTTTCAGTCAGTCTTAGACTGAAAGCACCAGGCTCCCCTTCTCAAATGTGACAGGTAGAAATATATCTGAACAATGGGTGTGGCTCCCAGACTAAGAGGGCTTTTCCTTAGGGTCCACATAATCCAGAGGGCAAGTACATTCTAGATTCCCTGTTGTAGGTAATACACTTGATGATTCCTATCCTGGTGTCCCGCCCTCTCTCCCTCCCAATTTTAGATGTCAGGAAGGAGAGTCACTGTATTCTTAGGAGCTGCTCCTTAAGTGCCTGATCCCTGTCCTTCCTGGTCTGTTAGGATGGACTTCATCTCATTGAACCTTAGGCCATGTGTTATTGGGCAAGTAGAAACTCCTCTAAGAACTTAGTGGTTTGCAGCTTGCTTTCCCTGTCTGAGCACCAGGCTCAATGGGAGATCTTGGCCTTCTCTTGAAGATCAGCTAAACTTTTGAAGAGGAAGAGAAAGTATCAGTGTAAGCTAAACTGTTTGAAAAGGTCTCTGTTCCCATGACTGAGACCCTGATAAAGATTTCTTTGCCGTAGGGCTGATGTGTCTCTGACATTTGATTCTACAAAAGAGAGACAGTCTTTTGGGTTTTTTGGGTAGTAGCTTATATTCTAGTAGTTAGCAGGGCATTTTTACCAGCCTCTTGCCTTTTTATCCTTTCTCCCCAGGTGCCTGATACGGAGGACCTCTGATATCCTTTCTAAATATCTGCCTGTGAAAATTGAGCAGGTGGTTTGTTGCAGGTACTGAACTCAGCTGAGGGGTGTAGGGTGTGTGAAAGCTCAGCCTTTGAGGCACCGCTGGGCTCTCAGTGTCCTTAGGGCAGAAGTGTCATCCAGCCTTTCCCACTAACCCAGCTGTCCTTTTTTCAGGCTGACACCCCTTCAGACTGAGTTATACAAGAAGTTTCTGAGACAGGCCAAGCCTGCAGAAGAGTTGCGTGAGGGCAAGATGAGTGTGTCTTCCCTTTCTTCCATCACCTTACTAAAGAAGCTTTGTAATCGTGAGTTGGGTCCATGTCCTGGGGTCCACTGAGAGAGTGAGCAAGGAAGGGTAGGCACCTGTAAGTCCAACCACCTTCACCAAAACTTGTCTAGAGTCCTCAGATAGGCCACATGTGATTGCAGCCCTCCCCAAGGCATGAACTCTGCATTGTATACCCTGTAAACCAGACCCTTTGCTTTGGAAAATTTTGCTTATCCTTTGCCCAGCCCATGCTTGGGGTATATGGGACTGTGTGTGTATGTGCATACACACATGTGCATATAAAATGTTGGACAGGAGGAAAAATAACAAATCTTGCCTTCTGTGGTATAGTTCCCTTCTTGTTGGGAGAACACACTAGTGAGCAAGGTGGTCCCGGATGGAACTGACTGCAAACTGGGATTGGGGACCAAGCAAGTCTGGTGCTGAGAAAGGTCTGCTGGGTAGGCTTCTTGAGGAGGTTCCAATGAGCACTGAAGTGGAAACTTCAGAAAGCATTGTAGCTGGCATTTTGGGTTTTGTTTTTATTGTTTTAAGATCCAGCTCTAATCTATGACAAGTGTGTGGAAGAGGAGGGTGGCTTTGAAGGTGCCTTGGAAATATTCCCTCCTGGTTATAGCTCCAAGGCCCTAGAGCCGCAGCTATCAGGTAAGTCAGTCTTTGGGCTCCTCTGGGAGAAGGGGTGGGAGATTGTGCTGGATGTATCCTTGCCTCGAGGCATGATATCAAGAGTAAGAACCCTGGGCTATGGGGATGGCCTGTTGGGGGCTAATGGTTGATGATTTCCCCAGGTAAGATGCTGGTCCTTGATTACATTCTGGCAGTGACCCGAAGCCGCAGCAGTGACAAAGTAGTGCTGGTGTCCAATTACACTCAGACATTGGACCTCTTTGAGAAGCTTTGTCGGGCCCGAAGGTAGGGAAGAGCCAAATCAGTTTGCCAAAGGAGTGTCTCTCCTACTGTTCCCCTAGGAAGAGTAAGTGGTAGGTGTTCTGATTAGTGAATATGAGCCAAAAGATGTGGGTGCAGGGGGTGTACTTCCCAGAAAATAACTGTTCTCTTCTTACTGTGATGATCCCAGCTCCATCTCCAAGCAGAATAGCCCCTGGTCCTTCAGGTACTTCCAGAGGACCGAGTCCTGGCCCTTAGTCCCCTGCCTCTCCCTTTGGGAGTTTAGGCCCTCAAGCTGTAGATGAATAGCCTCAAGCCTGGTTAGTTCAGTTCCTTCAGTAGCCAACCTCTACTTCTACTTGGGTTTTGATGTTTGGATTCCCTTTTAGGTACTTGTATGTCCGCTTGGATGGCACAATGTCCATTAAGAAGCGAGCCAAGGTTGTAGAGCGCTTCAACAATCCATTGGTAAATGTACAACCCCTGTTCCCATGCTACTAATGCAGTAACATCAGAATCAATGGTTGATAGAGAAATTAGAAGGGTGCTCTGCTTTAGGGTCTCTTTGATTTTTTTTCCCCCCACCTTGGTGGGTGTGGTGGGGTTGGGCTGGTTGGTGATAGCTGGGCTGGGAAATTGGTAGGCAGACAAATTGGTAGTCCTCACAGCATAAGAGTACAGATATATGAGAGATACAACAGTTGGCGGGGCTGAATAGGATTCCAGTTCAGACTGCAAGAGGTTCTTTTCTCCTGCTTCCTTTCTTTCCAGAGCCCTGACTTTGTCTTCATGCTGAGCAGCAAAGCTGGGGGTTGTGGCCTCAATCTCATTGGGGCAAACCGACTGGTCATGTTTGACCCTGACTGGAACCCAGCTAATGATGAACAAGCCATGGCCCGGGTCTGGCGTGATGGTCAAAAGAAGACCTGCTATATCTATCGCCTGCTGTCTGTAAGGATGGGGACGGGACTGTAGTCAGAGTAGGGGTGGGTGATGAAAAAGACCTTTAGGACCATCTAGGGTTGTTTCTCGGTACCTGTTTGTTCACTCTGCCTCTACCAGTAGCCACGCTATGGGCTTAGCCAGAGCCCTGAATTCTTCTGTTCTTGCTCCCTCTCTCCACCCCATTCCTTCAAAACCTTACTACGGCTTCTGGATACCTGTCCAGTGGTTGACAAACCCCTTGTGGCCTCATCTCTTCACAAGACACCTGGTTTCCCTCACCTGATTTCTACCTGATTTCTGTTCACTTGCCTTATAATCTCCTACTCCATGTGTCCCGCAAGTATTGACATTCCTCAAGTTCTCAGTGATCAGTCATACAGAGCATCCATCCTATAGTTCTGTTTTAAAGCTCGTGTTCTCTAACTTGACTACTCTCTTTTCTTCCTTGTTACTGTCATCTACCCTATGCTCCTTTCCTAATTCACTGATGACTTTGGATACCAGCCTAGCTTCATTTCTTCCTCAAATTCAGTTATCATCCTGACTTCAAGGACTATGCAGTTATCCAGCACTCCAGCCTCCATGTTTCCTTGACCTCATCTCTAATGACCAGTTCAACTTCTTCCCATTTAATTACTCCCAAGGCCACACTCGGGACTTTAGTAATACCAGAACTATACACAGTACCCAAAACTGTAATAACTATCATTCTGTTCTCAACTTCCTGTCCTTCCAGCTTTCTCATATCTCCTATTTCTGCTTTAGCCTAAGGTCCCTAGTACCTCACCTTTTCCCCAGTTTGGCTTCACTTCTCTTTGTTTGGCCTGCTTCCTACTGTGTATCCTTTCACCCACTCTTTCTGTAATACCTACTCCACTTGGATCACTACAGCTCTTCTCAGCTTCTGCACCAGATAAAATTTGCGGGTGTAGATCAGCACTACCACAAATTCACATATTCCATTTTGGGCAGGGATCTATCTCGTTTCTTTCAACAGCCACTTCAAGCCTTCACCACTTTCCTCAAGGTTTTTCCGTAACCCTGTTTCTCATTCTTTTTCCAGAGACGTTGTCTTCTGCTTCACAGAAAAAATGTAGGCCACCAGGCTTGAATTCTCTCACCTCTCTTTTGTATATCTCTAGACCTGTTCTTCCCTTCCCAAGAAGATAATTTCCTTCTTTGTTTGAGACTTATCATTCCAGCTCTGCCCTGGATCGTTTTCCTTCTTTCTTAGTTGATTAAGGTCTCCTTAATTTCCCCAAGTCTATACACATGCTGAGGAAGCTCTCACCTTAAAACAGTTTAACTCTCTGTCCTATTGTAGCCACTACCTTGGGTTACTTTCCATGCATTCACTGTCACATTTCTCCAAAGCTTCACTTCCTTATCTTCTATTCACTCATCAACTGCTTTTGAACCTGCTTTTGAATGTAGTACTGGCTTCCTACTTACCAAAACAAGAAACTCTTGATTTTTCCTTTGTGTATCTGACACTGTTGACTACTAGTCTTTAAAATTCTATTCTCAGGGCACCTGGGTGGCTCAGTTGGTTACCTGCAGACTTCCACTCAGGTCATGATCTTGAGGTTTGTGAGTTCAAGCCCCATGTCAGGCTCTGTGCTAACCACTCATAGCCTGGAGCCTGCCTTGGATTCTGTGTCTTCCTCTCACTCTACCCCTCTGGCACTTTCTCTCAAAAATGAATAAACATTAAAAAAATAAAATTGTATTCTCTTTGGAAATTCCACTCTGGTTTTCCTACCTCTATGATTACATACATTCATTGTATTGACAAATCTCTAAATGTTTAGCCATGACCTCTTCATCTGAATTCTACACCCATATTTCCATCACCTGTTGTACATTTTGACTTGTATATCTTATGAATACTTTAGGGGCATGGTGACTAAATTCATTTCCTTTCTGAATTTTGTCATTTTATGTCTCCATTATCCAACCCAACCAAATCTGGGTATCATCTTACTGGGCCATTCTCTGTGTCCTAACAACAAATCATTATCTTCTGGAAATTTCCTTATCTGACCTTCCTCTTTGCCTTGTGCTAAGGTCACAGTCCTCTTTCACTTGGATATTGCAGCAGCTTCCTAATGCTTTACCTTTGGTCTTAATCTGTTCATCATATATTGCTTCCAGAATGAACTTTCCAAAAATTCTGATTTTGCTTTTCATCACTTGCAGGACACATGCCAAGCCTGGCATCTACATTTCTCCGGTATGGTCTCTGCTGACTCACTCAGTCCCAGCTCTTACTACATTCCCACCATCCTCAAGACAGGCTCAACTCCTCAGTCCTCTAGTAGGGCAGGCTAAAGCCTTTGTTCCTAATGTGGGGCCCACGAGCCTTCCCTTCTCTTGTTGTAACCCATCTATTTGGTTTTTAACATTCAACTCAAGGATAATTGTCACTTCAAGCTTTTCAATACTTTCCCCCTATGCCACGCCTCTTGTGGGCCCTTGGGAATCCTATACAGGTTTCTGTTAATGTACCAATTAGTTTATATGTCTCTCCCAGTAGCCTAGAAGCTAGTGTTGGCACAGGGCCTGGCATAGGATACCCAAATGATATTTATTGAGTGTGAGAGGCCTGGGCTTGGCATGGAGGTCTGGTGAAGCTGCTACAAACCTCAGCTCACTCTGAAGGAATTTAGCCAGGACATGAAACCCTCCATTCATACAGAAAATATCCAGGGTGAGCAGACATGTACAAGTCATGTTCCCAAGAGACAAGATTGGGAAAATGGGCTCAGCTGAGCAGATGTGTTGCTATAGGACTTTTACTTTTCATTCATTTCCCCTTCTCTTGCATGGCTATAGTTTCCACACCTGGGTTTTCCCACTCCGTATGTATCGGAATGACTTAGCTGTACATCTTTGGGCACCCCTACCCCAGGCAGGAACCATTGAGGAGAAGATCTTTCAGCGCCAGAGCCACAAGAAGGCACTGAGCAGCTGTGTGGTGGGTGAGGAGCAGGATGTGGAACGGCACTTCTCTCTTGGCGAGTTGAAGGAGCTGTTTACCCTGGACGAGGCTAGCCTCAGCGACACACATGACAGGTGGGTGGGGTGCCCTTGCGGGCCATTACCTCTGAACTCCCTGCACAGCATGGAGACGGGATCTCTAGTTACCACAGCTCTGTCCTCTGCCCCCAGGTTGCGCTGCCGCCGCTGTGTCAACAACCACCAGGTCCGGCCACCCGCTGATGGTTCTGACTGCACCTCAGATCTGGCTCAGTGGAACCATAACACTGATAAACGGGGGCTCAAGGATGAGGTACTCCAGGCTGCCTGGGATGTTGCCTCCACAGCCATCACATTCGTCTTCCATCAGCAGTCTCATGAGGAGCAGCGGGGTCTCCGCTGATAACCAGCTGGTCTGGGTGTAGCTATTAGAGGAAGGAGACAGGGAAAGGGGGCTCCTTGCCACATAGGACCCTGCTGAATTTTGTTCTCTGGGACAAAAATCATCAAGGAGGGCTGCATGATGTTTGCCCAAAGTTTATTTTATAAGAAAAACTTTTTTGGTTAAAAAAAAGAAAGGAATAAAGGTATGAAAGGGACTGAGGCCTGGGAGCAGCATGGTGAGCCCAGCAGGGAAGAGGCCTGGTAGTGGACACTCCTGTACTTCTCTAAAGCCTAGGGACCTGCTTGAGGAGGGAAAGCAGGACCCTCAGGCAGGGGGAGACGAGCTGTCCTCAGTGACTGGTGAGCACTGTAACCTGACCCAGGGTTCCGAGAGTAGTGGGTAAGGGGCCTAAAGGCTGTAACCCAGTTGTGAGAGTGCCTTTGCTGAGCCCATCAAGACCTCCAGGACCTCAGTGCAAGGGAGGAAGGAAAAAGAGAAAAAAAGGTGGCAGAAAGAGAAAGACAGAATTGGTGTTTGGGAGTTCTGGGCAGCCCATGTCACAGCCCCTGCAAGCTGATGGTACTGAGCATGGGCCTGTGAAGCATGGGCCCCATCACATGGTGCTGACATAATCTGCAAAGGCCTGGGATGAGTCCCACGAGTCGCTAACCACGTGACAAGTGGCCCGGAGCCGCCGAATGGCTTCCCTGGCTGTGACTGCATCCTGGTCCAGCCAATTCTGGAAGAGACGCAGGTGACCAAAGGCTCCACGGCCCCAGCGCTCCAGCCGCTTGGCGAACTCCAGAAGACCATCTGGCTTGATGCAGTTGGAACTGGTAGGGGTGAGATGGATTAGACACCCAGGAAACAATCCCTAGCCTATATCTCTGCAGCTCTATCCCTTGACCCCTCCTCCTTCCCATGTACCTGATGTCCAGCTGACACAGAGAGGAGGATGAATCCTCTGAGAAAACATCTGCCAGGGCCAGCAGGCCAGCATTCCCTGAGGAAAAGGGGAGAAATGTCTAATCACCCAAGAACAGGGAACAAGGGTGTCCCAACCCATTTCTGGTGGGGAGAAGCCCAGCCTCCGAAAGCCCCAGCACACAACTATATTCCAACCTCCACATTCCCAGCAGAGAGGCCTATGCCTTCCTCCACTGAGTTTCGAGGTCAAAGGACTGGCTCCTTTACCCCTGTCCCTTCCCAGGGCCCTGCCCCCACCCAGGCGGTTCCCTGGCAGCCGGAGGCCCTTCAGTGTGGAGTTGCCCTTCATAGCAGCAACCATCTCAGGCAGAAACTGGGCCGGGCGCTTCTCAAACAGACGGCAGAAGGAGAAGGTAATCTCTGTCAAGAGAAATTAGAATAAATTCTGATGGCTAACATTAGGACTTAGTGCTGCCCCTCCTGCCCCAGCTGGCCTTAGCAAGGGGTGTAGACATTTTATAGAGGCCCAGAAAGAGAAAGGAATTTGTCTAAGATGCCAAGCAAGACTGGAACTAAATCAGATATAATTAAGAGACTGAGCCCAGAGGTTCACTGTAGGGAGGTTTTTTGTGTGGACAGTTCTACATTCACTTCTTTTCCCTGTATCCACTGCCTGCCCTCTATGCAGGGGTAGGGATTATGGGCAAGTCCATGAGGGGAGCCTGATACAGCATATCTATCCTTCCCCACCACCAGTACTTCTGTCAGCCACTGAAAGAAAAACTTGAGTAATTATCCCATGTTTAGTACAGGAGTTGAGTTTGGGACCTCTTAGAAGGAAGATCATGCCAGTTCTATAACCATTTTATAGTTGAGGACATAAGCCAAGAAAAGAACAGTGGCACAGTGAGGACCCAGTAGTGCCCTAGGTTATGATGAATTTACCTTGAAGAGTCAGATTCTGTAGCAAAAAGAGCACCTCGCTCTGACAGTCAGCCAGATTCATGTCGTGGAAGCTCAGCCTCTTCAGGGCTAGGTTGTACTCTGCATGGGGGCAGAGGCCACAGGCCTTAGCTTTCCCAAAGAATGATAACAGGGTTTCCTACCCTCCCCTTTACTATTCTAGCTGGGTCCTACCTTTGAGTGTCTGTAACACAAGCCCAAAATCCTGGGGAGAGGCAAAGGTAGCACTATCCAGAGACAGCTGCTGCAGAGAACCTGAGGCCTTCAGTACAGAGCAGAGCAGTGGGGCTGGTTGGGCTCCCCGTGGAAATCCCATCTCCAGCTGTTCCAGGCAGTTTTCTGGATATGATAGGGAGAAAAGATTCCAGCAGGCCATCTCCTACTCTCATAGCAGGTCCAATCCTGTCTTTTAGACATTCACTGAAAAATCTTGTTTATCTACTTGTCACTGAGTGCCTGCCACACACTAGGTGCTCTGCTAGGTTCTGAAAAGAGCACTAGATTTAGTCCTTGTCCTTCTGGTGCTTTTAGTCCAGGAAGACTAGACTATTCAGACAAACAAATAGGAGTGTCCAGAGTGGTGAGATAGGAAACACAGGATCCAAGGGGACATACAGAAGGGTCCTTAGACCCTTTTTCTGGAGACTCATCTGCCATGTTCACTTTCTGTTGGGCTTGTAGTGGTCTGGGCCCTGTCCAGCCCATGGTCATCTTTAAGAACAGCAGGCTCTAATGAAGGAATGGATTTCAGATAAGCCAGGAGTGAATGTTGCGAGGCCTGGATTGGGTCTTCCCACCTTTTCTACACAAATACATCTGCACATTTGTGTGAACACATGCACACACGCGCGCACGCAGTGCTTCACCTGGTATCTCCTCATCCCCAATTATGTGGCTAGGGGGCCCTGCGTTCCCTGGCACGGCAGGGTTGTCCCTCTGGCTGGGGTGGTCAACACGAATAGAGAGGACCCGCAGCAGGGGCAGGGCTCGCACAATGGCACGTGTCAGCTCCAGGATGGGCAGTGGTGAGAACAGATCACTGAGATGCAGGGCACGGAGGCGGCATCCAGCCTGGCCTGACAGGGCCCGCAGACTGTCCAGCAGGCGGAAGATGTTAGAGCCCAGGCCTATGGCAGGAAAGAGGTTAGGTCAGTCATGTGGGAGTGTCAGCAGGAATAACATTCAGAGACCACTCGTTATTTCTGTTGATGACTACCAATTCTCTTGAGCTTTGGATCAGGATTATTTAAAATCCTTTGTTTCAACTATTCACCCATTGTCTTTTTTCCTCAGGTAACCAGCAAACTGATGTCTACTGTACTGGGCCATGCCCTCAAGTTCAGTCAGGGCAGTCACAAAATAGAAGGATGTGGTGGGGGATATTGTGCTGCCAGCTGAATGATGGGCCCAGAGGGCAGCAGAAGTCTCTGGACTTTTCTTATAGGTCATGTGGAACATTTGAAATCTAAGCAGGGGAGTGGCAATGACTCAATAGCAAAGACTTTAAAGGATAATTAGGTGGGAATAGAGCAGAAAAGGATAACCACATCCCACAAAAGGGAACAGGATCCAGAAGGGATCTTGGACCCTATTCTCCCCCTTGGAGTGAGAAGGCCCCTGCTGATGCATTCCTTCAACTAAACCTTACCCAGCACCTAGAAAATGCATTTTTTTTGTTTTTTTACTAGACAGTAGACAGCAACAGATCTTGCTAATGCCTATGTAGCCTGATTAACAACAAAAATATGTGTGAGGGTAACTGGAGAAGCTAAGTATTGTAGAAGCACAAAGGATGGGTACTTAGCACCCAGTCTGGGTTCTCACAGTAGAAAGTTCAGTTGAGTCTTAAAGAATACAAGAACTCAGCATATATAAAGGCCTGAAGGAGGAAGAGTGGCAGGTTCCAAGAACTGAAAATATTCAGTGTGGCTGGTGTGTAAAGTACATGGGGAAAGTGTCCAAGATACCACTATGAAGGTAAGCAGGAGTGAGAACACAAATGAACTGTAGTAAGTATGGTGACAGGAAACCATTGAAGGGATTTTAAATGACCTTTTCATTAAAAAAAAAAAAACAAAAAACCTTGGGCTGTAGTGTAGATAGTGAATTGCATGGGGAGTATGAAGTCAGGAGGAGCTGTTGTTGAAATGATGAATCTGGGTGAGAAGTAATGGTGGCTCAAATTAAGGATGTGGAAATAGAGAAATAAGTGGATTTGAGACTGCAAAAGAAAAACCAGGCTGAGTCAGATGTGAGGTCATGGACAGGACAGGAGGAGGATCACGTGGAGGGGAGAAGATGCATTCAGGTTGCAGGGCGTGTGGATGATGAAGTGATATCTAGTAGTTGGCTGGCTCAGTGGTTCTGGAATTTAGAAAGATCTGAGCCAGTGTCATAGATTGGGGAGTTTTCAGCATAGCTGGCCTTTCAAACTGCGAGAATGGACAGAACTGTTCAGGAAGCATGTATAAAGTGGCAGAGCTCTGAAGAACTCTGAACGTTAAGAGATAATGTCCAGAGAGGGAGAAGAGAAAAACAGATTTTGAGGTAGTGGAAATGAGTATTTGATGAAGACTACTTCATAGCAGCAAATCCTGCCAAAAATTATAAGAGGAGGACTAAAACGTATGTGTTGGACTTAGCAACAGGGAAGACCTTGGAGAAGGAGGGTAGCACTAAGGACTGGTGAAAACCTTGGATCCTGGAATCAGGTTGCCTGGATTTGGATCCTGGCTCTACAAGTTATTAGCGAGGTTATCCTAGGCAAACCACTTGATCTCATAGGGTTGTTGTAAGGATTCAATTCATATAATAATACTTAAGTTATGCCAGATACATACTAAGCAATATATAAAAGTTCTTATTACTAAGGCATTTGAAAAATAAGCTTTCCGAAGAAGGCAAGAAGGTATGGATCCAGAGCACAGGTTAAAGAGTTAGCCTTAGATAGGATGGCCATCTCTTCCATTGTGAAGGAGGAAAGGATGAATGCAGATGTAGGAGAGTTTATAGGTTGGTTAAAAATAAGTTGAAGTTCAGGTGTGATGGCTTCTATTTTCTCTGAAGTAGGAGGTGAAGTTATCTGCTAAGAAAGGAAAAGGGAGGATATGGATAGTAGTAGGAATGGGAGTTAATGTTACAAATACAGGATCCATATAAGGATGATGACTGAATGTACAGTAGTAGCACCAGTCTGCACAGTTGTGTGATTTTCTCCATCAGTGCTCAGCAACTTAAGTAGATTGATGGATTTACCTGGAGGTGAAGTTTGGCTAGCTGGGCACAGCCAGGTGGTAAAGAACTGAGGACTGCTTTGCAGGTTGCTGGTCTGATAAAAACGTGGTCTACACCTTGTCTATATGGCTGCTTTGATAGGAGTGGTGGGACCCAACCTTAGCCCTGGCTGGGCCTGCATACACTATACTGTTCCCACCTGCCTGTAGATTGTCTACCATATCTAAAATGTACCCATTCTTAAGGTTCTCACTGCTTCTCAGGAACCCCTGCTTCCAAATCTAAATCAAGCCTATAGACCTCATGGTCTTCCCTAACACTAAGTCTGCCACTGCTTCGTGTGTGTGTGTGTGTGTGTGTGTGTGTGTGCGCGCGCGCGCGCGTGCCCTCTGCCCTGCTCTGAGGCAGGCAGGGCTGCATCTCCGGCTCCTTGATGGCATTCCCTATTCCCCTCCACAGGATTGGGCACACAGCTGGTGCTGCTGTGAGACCCATCTCTGCCCCTGCAGGGCACTCACCATTATAGGAGAGTGTGAGGCTCTCCAGAGACACCCAGGAACTCAGCAGGTGGCACAGTGTCAGAGCCGCCTCTGTGGAGAGTGGAACTGTGAAGAGCTCCAAGGTGGAAATGCTTCGGAATCTCTGGGAGGCCTCCAGTGCTGGAAGCCCCAGGCAGCTGGGATCTGATCCATCCAGAGCTCCACAAGCCACTTCCCCGATCTCCATCTCTTCCCCATCCTCCTTCTCACCAGCCACAATGAAAACAAAGTCATACAGGTCTTCAGACTCCGCACCAGACCCCTGACGGGTGCGAGCACCCTTCTTCCCTGCAGCTCGCTTAAAACGCTTTAGGGGCTTAGGCTGTGGGGCTGAACTAGCTGGAGCCCGTTTGGATGAGGATGTGGAAGAGGAGGCAGAGGCAGAGGAGGTGGTGGCTGGAGCAGAGGGTGGCCGCTTGGTGCCAGGAGCCTCGTAGGAGGTTGCCGGAGGGTGCAGATCCCTCTTAGGGTCTGTCCCACCTGCTATCAGGCTCTCCTGTGTGCTCCGGCGTGTTACCCGGGTAGCAGGTGCAGCTCTGGCCGTCTGCTTGGCTTCACTCTTCCTCCGGGAGGCCATCAGGGCTGCGGCACATCGCTCAGCAGCATCCCTGCGAGGCCGGCGCGAGCCCAGCAGGAGGGACCCTTCATCTCGTGATGGGGCCCGGCCTCGGGAGGCCTCTCCACAGAGGCGGCAAGGTGGACCACCAGGGCCTGGCTGCCAGAAGCCAGCACTCATGGTGAGGATGAGGATGAAAAGGGCTGACTCAGGCACAGGCCAGGAGTACAGCGACACCTGGCTGACAGCCCCATGGTGAATAAGCTGATGCAACAGCTGCCGAAGTGACTGCTGGGCAGCCACATCAGAGAACAGCAGGTGGCGGAACTTGAGGGTGTGCAGGGAACTGGCCAGGGTCTCCAGAACCCTGCGGTTGGGCTCAGCCACCAGCTCAGTCGCACCCTGCAGCATATTGCAGATGGTCAGCTGCCGGACATGGCGGGAGCTATGCAGAAGAGGTGAGAAGCGCTGGTCACAGAGACGCCTGTCAGAAGATACATCAATGGTCCCACGTAGAACATGGGAAAAAAAGGCCTCCATAAACTTGGCTCGCCAACAGGTCACACTCTGAAAGCAAAGAACATGCCAGACAGCTGTGATACTGAGGCCTACCCACTGAATCCTCATCCCAGGTTCCTCCATTCCAATAGCTGTGATACTAAGGACGATCCATTGAACCATCAACATCCCAGGTTCCTCTGTTCCAATAGCTACTTGATGAATCAGGCAACATTCTAAGTTGATACAAATTCATTTAATCTTCACATCTTTGAGGTATATATTACTATTACCCCCATTTTACAGGTAGGAAAAACAAGGCACAAAAGTTGTTACTCCCTGTGGTTACCCAGGCAAATGGTAGAATCAAGATTTGAACTGCGAATATGTGGTTCCAGAGATGATTTTGTTAGAGTGCCTGCCATCCAAGTGAAACATTCACTCCTGTGGTTTCTTCCATGTTTGTTTCTATAACCTGATCCAACTTTCCATTCTTACCACTACCACCTTTGTTCAGACCCTTATCACCTCACACCTGACCACCAGCTTCCTGATTGCTCCCCCACCTCATTTTCTCCTCAAACCTTTATACACAAGTCCACTGGATTCATCTTTGTAAAACATGTCTGACTACATTCTGCTTTAAAACCTTCACAATCTCCACTGCTGAGGGTTAATCTGAAGTTCCTCAGCCTGGCAGGGAGAGCCCTGTACAATAAGGCCTCTGTCTATCTGAGAAGATTTATCTCCTACATCTTGCTCATGTGAATGCTTTGTTCTGGACAAACTGATCACCATATTGACCCAAATCCGCCTTCTATGTCCTTTTCCTACAGAAATTTCCTGCCAGAAATGCTCTTCATTGCCAAACCAAATAGGCTTCCTGAGAGGACCTACTAACATTTCACTTTTTTTTTTTTAATAAATTTTTAAATGTTTAATTTTTGAGAGAGAGAGAAGGAGACAGAATCCAAAGCAGGCTCCAGGCTTGAGCTGTCAGCAGAGCCTAATGCAGGGCTTGAACCCATGGACTGCGATATCATGACCTGAGACGAAGTCGAATGCTTAACCAACTGAACCACCCAGGAGCCCCAACATTTCACTCTTGTTGAGGCTATTTGTCTCAGTGTCTCTGTGTGCCCCTTTTACCCCTCCCTCTGCCTCTCTTGTGGGACTCTCCTGATACTCTGACTACTCAGGTCATAGACATTGGTAAACCTGTCTCATGTTGTCTCAACATGTTGTCACATGTTTTATCCTAACCAGATGAGAGATTCCTGGAGATCAAGGTCCAAATCTTAGATTTGGTTTCTCCAAAGCAATAGTTACTGGCTTTGATGCACATAAAATTTTATCAGACTATTCTGGTACATTTAGACCTCTGAATGCAAGCGTTTCTCAACCCTTGGTGCACATCAAGATTTACTACGGAGCTTTTGTTTCTCCAAAATTCATGTCAGCTACCCAGACAGTGATCCTCTTACGTTATATCTGTGGTTAGGCCTGTGAAAAACATTTTAATATTTATTTTTGAGAGGGAGGGAGGGAGGGAGACACAGAATCCAAAGCAGGTTCCAGGCTCTGAGTTGTCATTACAGAGCCTGATGCAGGGCTCAAACTCATAAATCACAAGATCATGACCTGAGCTGAAGTCAGATGCTTAGTCAACTGAGCCACCAAGGCCTGTGCATCTTTATTTTTTAGACCTCCCCCAAATTATTCTGATATATATCAAAGGTTAGCAATTACTGCTACCTTCCCTCCCTACCCCCAAAGGACACATAGCCTTCCTTAAGTCCTCATTCTCTCCTAAAGTGCAATAGAAAGTCTGCTGACTTTGATACAGTTATTATCTCTGCCACTATACTCTGGACCTCTTGAATCTCTTCATCTGTAAAAGGTGGATAATATCACTTGCTTCACAGGTTTGTTGTGAAGCTCAAATGAGATCAAGGAAAAGCACTTTGTAAACTGTAAAATACAAAATGTGACTTCTGTTACTGCTAATGATAATAACCCAGTTGGGGAATGTGAAATGAACTTGATGGAGGCAAAGCCTGTTAAGCAGGGTGCTTATTCAGCCTGAAGCAAAGGTAGTAAGGGCCTGAGGTTCCCCAAGACTAACATGCACCTCTCTTTGGTACTTGCCCTGCCTCCATGGATTCGCTCATTCCACAGTGACCCTCAAACTTCTGAGGTTCTTGGCAGGAGTTGAGCCCCAATTCTTAGGCAAAAGTGTCATTCCCTTTGCCCTGGCCATTCCGTATGATACTGCCTGCAGTGGTAATAATTGGGAATGATGTCTTTGAGCTAACTGCATGTCACAAGGGGGAAGGACTTCTCTCACCAGCAACAATGTGGGGGCATTATGGGACCAGGAAAAAATACCTGGCAAACAAATCTCCACTCAGCCTGGAATAGAAGCAGAGCGGGTTATTCCTGAATCCTACCTCACTCTGACACTTTCCTACACATTTGCTGGCCCAGGCTCATAGCCTTGGAAAACACCTGCAGGTAACCTAGCAAGGCTTCAACTTCACAAGTGAGACAGTCTCACTGGGTTATCATTAGCAGTAACAGAAGTCACATTTTGTATTTTACAGTTTACAGCCTAAACTATGGACAAAGATATGAGCCAAGATATTGTGGCTGTTTCTGACCATGAAGCACGTGGAATATGTAGTTTTGATAACTAAATAGTGTTCCCCCCCGCCACACACACACATTTTATTGGTTGACGGAGACAATGGGAGAGAATATTTGCAACTGGAATACCCCAGACATGGTGACTGCTGTGAGAAGAGCATGACATAGTGAATAGGAGCAGGTGCTCTAGAGCCAAACTGCCTCAACTTGAATCCTGGGTCTGCCATTCACTAACTATAACCTCAGACAAGGAACTTCACCTCTTTCTGACTCAGTTTCATCATCTATAAAGTGAGGAAGATAACTAAACCTACCTACATCATAGAGTTGTGAGGATTAGAAGAGAAAAGTTAGTTATGACAATTTTCTCAATTAATTATGAGCAGACAGCAGTTCACTGCATTTTATTCCATCACCACCTTTTAGAAGAATCTACCAAAATTTCAGAGCTGAGGGGTGCCTGGGTGGCTCAGTCAGTTAAGCATCTGACTTCAGCTCAGGTCACTATCTCGCAGTTCGTGGTTTCAAGCCCAGAGTCAGGCTCTGTGCTGACAGCACAGAACCTGGAGCCTGCTTTGGATTCTGTGTCTCCCTCTCTCTCTGTCCTTCCCCTGTTCACTTTCTGTCTCTCTCTCAAAAATAAACATTAAAAAAATTTTAGTTTTAGTTTCAAAGCTGAAAAATAGCTAAGAGATCTAGTTCAAGCCATTCATTTTGTGGACTTGTAGACTATCACTGAAGGAATGCAAAATGCTTTAAACGCATTCTTTTGGCAGTGCCTGGGTGGCTCAGTTGGTTAAGTTTCTGACACTTGATTACAGCTCAGGTCATGATCTCAAGGTTGTAGGATCGAGTGCTGCACTGGGTTTTGTGCCGGGCGTGGAGCCTGCTTAAGATTCTCTCTCCCTCTCCCTCTGCCCTCTTCCCCCACTGCTTGAGAGCATGTGCACACAGTCTATCAAAAAAAATCAGGGCACCTGACTGTTTCAGTAGGTTAAGCATGGGATTCTTGATTGTGGCTCAGGTCATGATCACATGGTCCATGAGTTTGAACCCTGCATTGGGCTCTGCGCTGGTGGTATGGAGCCTGCTTGGGATTCTCTCTCTCCCTCTCTCTGCACCTCACCTGCTCATGTTGTCTTTTTCAAAATGAGTAAACTCAAAAAAAAATTTAGGAAAAGATTTAAACACATTCTTCTGGGGACACTTAGGTGGCTCAGTCAAGATTAAGTGATAGACTTTTGGTTTCAGCTCAGGTCATGATCTCACAGTTTATGAATTTGATCCTCACACTATTAGTGCAGAGCCTGCTTCAGATTCTCTGTGTCTCAAAAATAAACATTTATTTCCGGCAAGAGTAGGGGAAATAAGGCACCACCAAAGAGGTAAATGATATTTGCCTACCAACACAATCTTTGGCCCATTACAGGCTGGTGGCTCAGGCACTGGTTGAGGAGGAAGTGTGTATACAAACTAGGGAAGGCTAAATCTTTTCTTGTACTAAACAGAGCCAGTAAATGTTCACAAACTATTGTCCACTATTTTTCTGATAACAGAAATACTGTTTGTGGAAAGATAAAGAAACAAAATCTGTAAACCAACTCTTGGGAGTGTATATGTAAATATGAACAGCTATAATTGTTTTTACAACATTGAGACAATTTTGAACATTTTCAAATTCTGGGCTTTTTAAACATTATACCACTGTGTCATTACATTTTTACCACCATGTATTTAAATGTTCTTAGAATATGACTTTATTAATATTTTGAAAATATTGATGTATTATATTCAATAGTTCCTGCATTATTGAATAAATTATTTCTAGTTTTTGATATTAAGTTGCTGTAATGAACATCTTGAAATAAATCTTCATGAGTAACTCAATTTTCATGTACTATAAATTTTATGTAGTCTAAGAATTAATATTTAAAGACTCTTGACAATTATCACCAGATTGCCCATCAAGACAGTTATGTAGCATTTTTGCTCCCACCAATACCATATTAAAATGCAAGTTTCACCCAACCCTGGAATTACCTTTTTAAAACAAACCAAAACAAGGCTTCACTAATTTAATAGTTATAAGTTTATTTCCCCATTTTTTATTATTGAGATTGAATATTTTTCACTTTATTGGAATAAAGTATATTGGAATTTTGTATATTTTGTGACTTGTCCCAATCTTTATGTATTCTACTAGAATATATTGTCTTTGTCTTATTCTCTGAATCCTCTTGTTTTAAAATAGTTGCAAACGTTCTTTCTTAGTTTATGTACCTTTTAAATTGTGTTTATTGTATTGGCATTGTATATGGCCAAATATGTCCATACTTTCTTTTTTGGTTCTGCCCATTTAATAATTAACACTCTCCATCCTGAGATTAGATAACCAGTCACCTTTATTCTTTTTTTAGTTGTTTTCTGCTTTAACTTTTTACAACTTAATTTTTAATCCATATAGAAATTGAGTATATTGTAAAATGAGGCTCTAACTTGATTTTTTCCAAATAGTTAACCAGTGACTAGAGAATTATTTACCAAATAATCCTTCATTTCCCCATTGCTTTGTCTCCAGACTATCAGAGCTCTTAATACACACACACACACACACACACACACACACACACAAAGTACTACACAATTTGAAATTCTGTTTCTTTATAAGCAATCAGGGATTATTTCTATCGTGTTCACTGCTGTATGCTTAGAACCTAGTATAGTGCCTAGAATTGAGCAGGCACTCATTAAGTGTTTCTGAATTATGAAGTTAAGTGACTGTCACGCAAAACTGGGAAACAAAAGAAGGCACCCTTTGGAATAGATATGATCCAAGTCAGGACCTCTGTCTAGGTGACTGTTAGGCCACCAAGCCTGGGGTTTCCTTAATGTTTTGAAATGCTCTGAGACAAGAATAGATAACAAACATACATTCTTTACCAGGAAGCTTGAGATAATGTTGGGAAAAAAAGCTTATTCTAAGTGAAAGACACTACAATCTCCATCAACTGCTAGACAACCATACTGCTTGGGAAACACTAGGCCACAGTGAATCTCATGCTTCTTTAAAAGTTTCAGGAAGCTGTTACTGTTTTCTAATCTTGCATCTATTTCTCCTCATAAAGCCTAATTCATGTACATAGTACCTGAAGATTTTGTTGGGCCTTAGCATTATCCCACTGAACTTCAGGAGTTGCATCCAGATCTGGAAGTAGAAAAGCTGAAGGATATGGAACTGAATGTTACTGAACCCAGTGCATCCCCAGAAATTAAATCTCCAATTTCTGATAAGAGCTTGTTTTCTTGGGGCTCCTGGGTGGCTCAGTTAGTTAAGCGTCCAACTTCGGCTTAGGTCATGATCTTGTGGTTCATGGGTTCGAGCCCCACGTCGGGCTCTGTGCTGGCAGCTCAGAGCCTGGAGCCTGTTTCAGATTCTGTCTCCCTCTCTCTCTGCCCCTCCCCCACTCATGCTCTGTCTCTCTGTCTCAAAAATAAATTATAAAAAATTTTTTTTTTAAAAAGAGCTTGTTTTCTTATTACTTGGCCCCACCCACCATAAAGCCCAATTGAAATACTACTTCCCAAGAAAGACTTTCATGTTCCTTTCTCCCTCAACCTTCCTGTACAATCACACTTATCCTACCATGCATAATTATTTGTTTGCAGATGTCCTTGCTAAATGTGAAGTTCCTTAAGATTAGGGACTGTGTCTATACTTCCAGTATCTAACATAAGACCTGGCATGTGGGAAGTTTTAGTAAATGTTTATTGAACTCAATTTGTCCTGTCACCTGGTTATGGAGCAACAAAAGAAATTCTGCTTTAAAGAGAAATCTAGTGAGTTATACCTGAACCAACGTGTAAAAGAAATGCAGGGCTAAAAGGAGCCCTAAAAGTTATCATGTCCAACCTCTCTTACAATGCTGAATTTCTTCTACAATACCCTTGTGTCAGGTAGTTATCGAGACTCTATTTGAACACTTAGTGATGGGAAATGTATTACCTCTGGAATTAGCTTTTTTCATCACCAATAAGCTCAGGGCTTAAAAATTCTATAATCAGTTTGGCAAAAATTTATCCACCTTTAGCTTCTGCCAGGACAAGTCTATTAATTACTCTTTTATGTCACAATCATTCAAATATTTCAAGACAGTTCATGTTCCCCAGGTCTTCTCTTTTTCAGGAAAAACATCTCCAGTGTTCCAAGTGTGACTCACATGATGTGGCCTTGACTTCTTTCTCCATACTCCAGGGGTAGCCTGACCACTGCAAAGCCAGGCAGGTCTATCATCCCCCTTGTCCTTCAGCATATGTTATAGTTACATTAATTCACACAGCTCAGGGTATAGTCATTATATGAGTGGCTTTAGCACACTGCTGACCAACCCCACCTTAATCTTTTTTATATAAGTTGCTGCTAAACCAGACCCCTCCACCTCTTGCACTGAGGTCATTCAATTGAAATTTTTTAGACTCAAGTGAGGAACTGGGTTTATTCTGTTAAATTTAATCTTGTTAGGTTTGACCGTTGTTCCAGCCATGTCAAGACCTCTATGAATCTGGGTTCTGCCATCCATCATGATCACTACCTCCTTCTGTTTTGTGTTACCTGCAAACATGGTGAGCAATCAAGCCAGTGACTAATCCCAAATGGAAAGAACCTTGTGACAAGCCATCAGAGCCCTCCTCCCAAATTCATTCTAACCCCGTGTCTGCACTTTACCAGCACCCAGCTTTTGTTTGTAAGCTATTCCTGCTTTCAGTGTGCAAAGTGAGGCCAGAGTTCTACCTAGTGCTAACTTACTTCCAAACTGGAAGGCCTTGTCTTCATCAGCTCATCCCATAGTCGGCGCCAGATGGCTTGAGTAGAGAGGCCTGTGGGGAGAAATATCACCTTTACTTCGCTGCTCTTTGGCCACCATGAGTGAAGTACATCAGCCTTTAATGTTACCCTTCTCTGGGTTCACAGGAGCAATATGGCAGACTAGTAAAGAGCCATAGCTCTAAAGACAGACTGCCTGGGTTTAAATCTCAGCAAACCACACTCTAGCTGTGCAGCTTTGGGCAAGTTTACTCAATTTTTCTGTACCTCAGTTTCCTTATCTGCAAAACATAGTTAATAATAGTTATTTCACAGAGCTGTTGAAAAGATTAAATGAGTTTCTCCAGATAAAGTGCCTAGGACAGTGCTTGGCACATCAAGATTCATTAGATAAATGTTAGCTATTAACAGATCTTTCCAATGACTGGCTCGGGAGGCAGCAAAGTAATATAGAAAAACTAAGATTCAGAAGATCTGGGTTTTAGTCTGGTTTAGCTATTAACTGTGTATGCCTATGGTTTCACTTTTATTAGTATAATTGGGATCATTTATTTGCTTTGTGTTTCACTGGACACTGTCAGGAATCAGGTAAAAAAGCAGGTGTGAGGGTACTTTTTGAAAACTGTGAGTTCTACACAGGTATCAGGTGTAATATTTACCAGAACATCATGGTGCCTGGCTTATAATCAGTGACTCAGAAAGAGAGAGAAAGACACTCACCTTTCTTGAGGGCAGTTTCCTCAATCCTCTCCAAGTAATATATATTGAGCAGAGGTAAGATGCTTTGAAGTATTGGGCCTGGGAGAGCTACAAAAACCAAAACACAGAATTTATTTTTTTCTCCCAGGGTTTCAAGCATTATTTATCCTATTGGAAAGGAAAACAGAAGGACAGACTTCTCATCTGGCAAATGGAACCTCTAGAAGCTAACCTAAGTCTAATTCAAACTCTAATCCACTTATCTTCAGCCACCTAGTTAGCAGCTGGAATTCCAGTGGCAGGCACATCTTCAAGGATAAGATAATAAAGGAAACTGATATACTCATTTAGGAGCTGGTCAGCTCACTCTGCCCAAGCATAATGAAACATTCTGCATTTTTTTTAATTTTTTTAATGTTTTTTATTTATTTCTAGGAGAGAGAGAGAGACAGCGTGAGCAGGGGAGGGTCAGAGAGAGAGGGAGTGTCAGACTCTGAAACAGGCTCCAGGCTCTGAGCTGGCTGTCAGCACAGAGCCCGATGCGGGGCTTGAACCCATGAACCACGAGATCATGACCTAAGCGAAAGTCGGACGCTTAACCGACTAAGCCACCCAGGCGCCCCGAAACATTTTGCATTTAAAAGGTCCTTTTGAGGGGCACCAGGTTAGGCAACTGACTCCTGATTTCAGCAAGGGTCATGATCTCACAGTTTGTGGGTTCGAGTTCTGCATCGGGTTCTGTACTGGTGGATCAGAGCCTGCTTGGGATTCTCTCTCTCTCTCTGCCCCTCCTCTGCTCTCTTTCACTCTCTCTCAAAATAAATAAATAAACTTAAAAAGAAAAAAAGACACAAAAGGGTGCCTGGGTGGTTCAGTAGATTAAGTGTCCAACTCTTGATTTCAGTTCAGGTCATGATCTGGAGGTTTGTGAGTTCAAGCCCTGCCCTGCATTGGGCTCTGCACTGACAGTGTGGAGCCTGCTTGGGATTCTCTCTCTCCANCTTAACTGACTAAGCCACCCAGGTGCCCCAAATAAATAAACTTTCAAAAAAAGATAAAAATAAATAAAAAGTCCTACTGAATATATGTGATAAAAATGCCCAACATAATCTGGGCTGTAACTTCTCTAGCTCCCTGCTTTGCCTCCTATACTTTGGCCATACTAAACTACTTTTACATTTACTTAACATGTTACACGGTTTCCTGTCTCTGTGCCTTTGTCATCCTGCTCTCTACTAGGAATGTCCTTGCCATTTCCACCATATCAACTCCTCATCTTCCAAGTATTATGTGTCCTTTCTCAAGCTTTTGCTAAATTCCCTTCCCACTCTTCCAGGTTGGTGACTCCCATCCTTTTGGCCCCTACTATACTCTGAACTAGTACTTTCCTATGAACAATAGAAATAATTAGGCCCTAACTCTAAATTCAACATATCATAAGAACAAAACTTGGCTCTTGCTGATGTCTAGATCTCAGAGGCTTTATAATATTGTGGTTAAATGGTTTAGTCTCTAGAGTTGGGCAAAACTGAATGAAATTCTGATTCTATTACTTAGTTATGAATCCTTGGGCAAATTAACATCTTTAAGACTCAGTTTTCTCAATTTTAAAACATAAGTAATAATAACTACCTCATAATATTGCTATAAAAATTAAAGAAGATCACATCTGTAATCTTTTTAAGACCATGTCTGGCCATAATAAGCTCACTAAACGTTGTCTATTATTATTCTTATCCTGTCAATACCATCTCCATCCTGCCAAGAACAGTTGAAGATCTTAGAGTGTACCATATCCCAGGGAAAATCTTTCAAAACTTCTAGTATCTCCCTTTATCTTTACTTGTGGAATAAATGAATCCTGACGACCACAAGTCTAGGATAATTCTTTGTACATAGTACTCAATGTACTGGCTGAATGAAAATATTAATTCTCTAAGCTATTACATTAATGTAGGTTCTCTATTGCATTCAAGTTCCATATCCTGGCATTCAAGGCATAACATACCTATTCTACTTGTTTCCTCACTGTATCCCTTCCTGCTGCCTCTACTCACTTTACCCTTCTCTCTCCCTACACAAAGTAACGCTAGTCCACTGCCTCCAAGAAGCCTTTCTTGGCTGTTGGCCCTTATTGAGACCTTCCTCCAAGCAGCACTTCTTCCCAGGCCTCTTACTTGGTCCTCCTAAGAGGCCTAACCTGATTCAGCTTTTTCTGTGTGACTGTTTACCTAGGCTAGGCCCATAGGTGCTCTTCTTCCTCTGTCCCTCCAATCTGCTCTGTTTAGCCATCCCTTCTCACAGCCAGGGAGATTCTCATCCCCTATTATCCACAAACTCCTCTCTTCCTTTCTCCATTTTTCTTAAGCCAGGCTTAAGAAGCCAGGCCTTGCTTCTTTCCAGCCTATACCTTTAATGCTTCCTCTTCCCAACTCGAGGCCTCTACACCCAGCCCTCTTCCCTCCTAGCCAAGTTTAGCATTCTAGAAGCTCCAGGCTGATACAGCCAATCCTCTCTCTGCCTTCTTCCACATTCCCAAGGCCTTTTCTGAGCCCCCTGCCCAGCTCCACTGAGACTTCACCTATTCCCCATGGGTCAGCCTGACCCTTCTCCTCTCAGCTGTTGGCACAGGGCCTCCACAACCCCTCCCCGGACCAGCTTGAGGACTGGGTCTTCCCCACTACAGGAAGACACTTGGGCCTCTTCAGGATCGGTGCCCCACCCCCACCTCACCAAGGGCCTTCCCACATCCCTGGGCCTTCTTTAACCACTCTCCACAGCCTTGGGCCTTATGCCTGGAGGCCCAGTCCACCAAACTCCAGGGCCCTTTTCTTCACAGCCACCTCCTCAAAGTACAGCCCAAACCCGGAATCCCAGGACCTCAAGCCTTCACTTCTGACCTTACCAGGGCCTTCCTCCTGGCAAAGACACTACCACCACTCCCGAGGCCTTCTCGAGAACCCCACCCCCATACCCCCTCAAGGCCGGGGGGCCTCCTCTCCTGCCACTCCCTCCCAGTTCCCTGGGCCCTAGGCCTGGTCCGGATCGCCTCATCCAGCTTCAGCCCCGGCCTCTGGACCCCACCCCCTCACACCACCAGTCTGTCAGGCCCAAGGCCTCCCTCATCCCCTGTGCGGCCCGGGCCTATCCCCCACAGCCCTCACTCTGCTCTCTATCACTCTCACTATCAGTGCTCATCAGGCCCATCCGAGTTTGTCTCACCGGCTGCCAGGCTGGGGCCGGCGGGGCCCACCCCAGAGCCCGGCCTCCGCGTGCGCATCCGGCTGCGGGCCTCCTCTCCTGCGTTACCTGGCCCGCGCTGGGCCGCCCTACTCCCAGGCCCACCAGCCTGTCTCGTCGGCTTGCCCTCCCCGGCCCCTCAGCCCAGGCCCGCGGGCCGCCCGCCTTTGCCGCTCAGCCTGGGCACCCTCAGCCCGGGCCGGGCCGTCGGTCCCGGCTGCTTTCGGGCCCGGTGCCTCTTTTGGCTCCGACTCAGCCCAAGGCCTCCTAGCTGCGACGCGCCCCCTCCCAGCCGGGATCCCTGGGCCGTCGCCCCGCCTGGGGCCTCCCTGGCCCTTCCTGCCTGTCGGTCATTCGAGCCTCCCTAGATTGCTGACCCGCTCCGGCCTTCCTTCACCCGCTCGGGCCCTTCCTCCGTTCAGGCCAATCCGAGTGGCCTCCGGCGTTCCCTGCCCTGCCCGTCAGTCAGTCCCTGCGCTCAAGCAATTTGGCACCCGAGGCCCGGGTCGTCAGTGCGCTCCCCTCAGCCCTGGGTCGTCGGACAGGCCGCGGCGCCGCAAGCCTTCGGCCTCTTCCCCAGCCTCTCGCTCTCCAATCCGCTGGGCTGCCCTAGCCCATCAGCCTAGCCTCCGGAGTGCTGGCACACCGGGTCTGTCAAGCAGACACCGGAGGCCCCGCGCATCAGTCAGGTTAGGTGGCCCGGGGCCTGGCCTCCTTGCCTTAGGCCGGGCCTCCCAACCTCGGCCCCCGCCCCCAAGCGGCAGGGCCATCCCTGCCCGTCGGTTCGGCATCCGAGACTCCCCAGCCCGGCCCCGGCTCGAGCGTCAGTTCGGTGCCCACAGCTGGCCCGTCACTCCAGCCCCTGTCGTCCCGGCCCTGCCTGCTCGGCCCCAGACCGGGCCTCCTGGCCTCGCCCCCCGCGCCCCCCCAGCAAGGCCGCGGTGCAGGTCCACCTGCCGATTTGGTCCCTGCCTTTACTCTGCCCAGTCCGCTCAGTCACGGAATTCATGTTCCGACCCGACGGTGCGGCTTCCAGTGACGCGGGCTGGGCCTTGCCCCAGGCCTCCCGGCCTCGCCCCCCGCGCCCCCCGGCCGCTGGGCCGCCTCCGCTCGTTGCCAGAGGTAGCCCCTCACCCCGCGACTTACCCCACACCCCGCTCTCCAGAACCCCCATATGGGCGCTCACCGCCCGCCCGCACAGCTCGAACAGGGCGGGGGGAGCGCTGGGGCCCGAGGCCGAGCTCTTCGCTGGCGCCGCCTC
>NW_027527936.1:6013127-6029494 GCF_008692635.1 Crocuta crocuta
GCTACCTCACAGAACCAGCAACTCCGGGCGCGCCAGGCCTCGGGCGCCGCCATCTTGGGGAGGTGCGCGAGCCCGAGAGTGGCACCCGTGGGCCGCCATCTTGAAAAGGTCAGCAGTTAGGACGGTTTCATCAGCGATGTGGGGAAGACTGAGAACTGCTCTAAAGGAATATCGAATAAATCCACATTTTTACCAAGTCTCTTAGGAGCCAATATTTTAAATAAATTCGTATATCAATGTATTTGGCTCTGGCGCGGTTAAGGGGATATTTCTTAGCAAATCCTCCTTAGGCACAAATACCAGCTCCCCCTGTCCCCTGCCTGTGGACGGTAGTATATGCCAATCCGAGCGTGTGTTCGCTACCACGACGAGTCTGCCGCACTTCCGGCCAGATCGCCGGATATCCGCTGAGTGACCCTTACAAGTCCTTCTTGATCCTGAAGTGGAATAGGTGCCGCTGTTGTTGCTGGTGTTGAATTCGGAACCGTAGCGGAACATGGGGCTGGAGGACGAGCAAAAGATGCTGACAGGGTCCGGAGATCCCAAAGAGGTAAGGCAAGGCGGCCGACTCGGCCCTCTTCACTGCCCTGAGGTTTAAGACCAAGCCCGCCAAAATACACGCGGGGCCCTGTTTGGCCTTGGATTCGTCCTTAGGGTTTCCACGGTCTGCATTACCGGTTCCCTCGACCCATCCCCAGAATTCGTTGATTCATCTTGGGAAGGTAGAGGACTAGCTTTTCTCTGGGCCTTGGTGTACCCCTTTTGTGAATGCGGTGACAGTTTAAGGAGAGCGCAAATGCTGTGTGGCCTGAGTTTTTGTAAAAATAAGATCTGTATTTTTAGTCAATCAGGTGTTCTGAGATCCTGGCTTGACAAGTGCAGGGAGCAAGCGGGCCAACCCTAGTGCTTCCCTTCGCTCAGGTCAGGGATCCTGCCACATGTTCTCCTGAGGTTCCAGAGATCTGGCCTTATACTAGTTTCTGTGAAGAAGTGATTTCTTTTTCTTTGGGGGGGGGTGGCAGGTATTTTGGGGGACAGTGTAGGAATGTGCAGTATAATTCTGTGAGTATGGAAGGGGGAGCTCTTTCCCAGAGGAAGAATTCCAGTATAATGATGTATTGACTGCTTACTATTCCAAGCTCTTTATATGTGCTAATTCATTTAAGCCACACCATAGTCCTATGAGGTGAGTATTAGGTACTATTACTGTTGTCCTTTTACAGATGTGGAAACTAGCATGGAGAGGTTATATATCTTTTCTAAGGACCACACCTAAGAAATCATGGAGCGAGGAATTGAACCTGAGCCACAAGGTTCCAGAGCCAAGACTTAGCCGCAGTGCCACACAGCTTTAGAGAAGCCAGCTGACTTTTGGTTTCCAATCACATTTCCTATCCTTCGTTTTCTAGTCATTTCTGGGCAGCTGTTCTGGATTTATGGGTTCAGAGTAGTTGGAAACTAGTTGATCCTATGTTATTTCCTAGTCTTCTTATTTTCAGAAAGAGGACCAGAATGAAATGGAGCTTGCCTCAGGAAGTCCAGCAGAAGTATACCTGAAAGTTCAGTAGGGCTCACCACAGCAGCAGATGAGAAAAAGAAAGCAGTCAGTTTTTTAAAATCAAGAAAACTGAGGTCTTTTATGAAGAACCTCTACCTTTTGGACATTAAATCTTTTTATTTAGTGTGACCTCGGTTTTTGTCATTGACTGGAAATTTTACATGAAGTAGTCCATTTTCAGACTTGTATTTGGATTTGTTTTTCCGAAACATGCTGCGATACTTTTGACACAGAATTATCAAAATGATCAATGTAGTAGCCTTGCTGATAGGGAAATGATACAAAGGTTTTGATTCAAGGATGCAAATTTCAGGTTTCTGGGCAGGTTAGGATTTCAATGGGGGGGGCGGATTTTTATTTTTATTTTTCGTTTGAGTTTGTTTTGAGAGAGAGAGCTGTGGAGGGGCAGAGAAAGAGGAAGAAAGAGAATCCCAAGCAGGCTCTGTACTGTCAGCACAGAGCCCATCATGAAGCTCAAGCCCAGGAACAGTGAGATCATGACCTGAGCTGAAACCAAGAGTTGGACACTCAACTGACTGAGTCACCCAGGTGCCCCTGAAAAAAACTTTCTCAGTATGAATTTTGTTTAAGAGCAAGGTTAAGAAACCTTAATGAAAAACTGGAATTTGACATCCTAAAACTCATCTTTGTGTTTAGAAGAGACCTTTGCTAATTGTGAGAATAAAAGCCTGGGTTGAATCTGCCTTACCCCTCCCAGCTTTCATGAGAATGAAGTAGATTGTGTGGAAATTTTGAAAACATGAAAACATCCCCCCAGTACACCTTTTCTTTCCCTTCCCCAAATGTGGACATGTGCATGCACAGGAAGGCAGACACCTTACTTTTGACAGGTTGGGATGCTGATCAGACTCTGCTATGCCTGAGATTTAGGCCTATGCTGATGCTCCCATAAAGAATCTTTTACACTGTTCTCCTTAGAAGAAAGGACACTAAATTTGAGGTTTACTTCTGAATCAGAAGTAAATAGATAGGGTGTGATTCCAAGTTTGTGAATGGACTACTCTAGACTTTGGATGCATTTAACACTGATAGTTTACTTAAGAGTCCTGAGGGTTTGGCAAGCCAAATGCAGTAATTGGAAAGCACTGGCTAAAGTAGAGTTTAGGTTTGCCCATTTTCATATTCCCAGTTCAAGTTCAGTGTCTAGAAAAAATGTTAGTTTTCCTCCTAATTTCATTTGGTATGTAAGGACGAAATTAAGCTATTTCCGGTAATAGTAAGACGTACCAGAATTTCAAACCAAATACTGTAAGTTACATATGTTCCATGTGAACATCAGCTTGAATCTGTATCACAAAATGTCTAATTAAGGGTGCCTGAGTGGCTCAGTCTGTAGAGCGTGTGACTTTCTGTCATCTTCGGGTGGTGAATTCAAGCCCCACTGGGTGTAGAACTCACTTAAAAAAAAAATGTCTAATTAGTGTTTGTTATTTCTAAACTGAAAGCCCTTTAAGGGGCTGTTGTGATTAACCAAATTACAGATAAGTACTTTGTAAATTTTAGAGTGTCCTGCACATTTTAGGTTATTACTAATGAAAGTGAGATAGCGTGTCCTTGTTGGTGTCCTTGTTGCAATGTACTCAGGGTTTGTTTTAATTGGGTATGGTAAGGTTACAAGCATGGAGACAACTGTTTTTGAAAGAAGTGTTTATTACTTATGGGTTCCAAGAGAAGGGGCAAAGGCCACAACACTCAGGGCCACACGGGAAAGTGCCTGGACCAGCTGAGAGAGCAAGGGAAACCAGACTCTTGGTTTCTGAGGGAAAGAACGGGTGAGGCAGGATAGGCAAGCTCTGGGAAGTTTAGGATTGGATAGTTTGAATAATTTCTGTGGGTTCTGGGCTGTAGAGGCGATCTCCAGTTGTTTGGTACTTGGCCCTAGGGTGATTAGGACAGGGGTTGTGAAGGAGAGTTAGATAAAGGAGGTGGTTGGTGATAAGGGTTTTAGATTGGTTGGTTTACATATGAAAGATGTGTACCCAGGCAAGTTGTTGCCTAGCTCTAGAAATTAGTCAACGCTGCCAGGCTGGATTTCTCTCCTGGATTAACAAATGCCCTAAAATGTCAAAGTATCATAAAATACAGAAAAATTAAAAAACCACAAAGAATACAATGCTGATCCTCAGTAATTACAACATCAGTATGATCGGGAATATGTATTTTCTAAATTGCTGCTGACATTAATTTTGTTTTCCTTTTTTAGGAGGAAGAGGAGGAGGAGGAATTAGTGGTAAGAACCGTCTCAGGTTTGGGACCACCTCAGTGAAAGGAAGTTTGAGATTCGTGAAACTCTTAAGGGCATTTTAAGGAGTCTTCACTTGACATCTTGGAAAAAATGGAAGTAGAAAAGACCTTTAATACTTCCTTTCTGTGCTGTGGAGTGTTGGGCTTGAGCCAGGGAGGCTGGGAAGCTGAGTCTTTTCTGGGTTTGGGACTTCTTTAGTCATGGTGTCAGGGAGCAGGGCAGCATCTTGAGGACCTGGTGCTCAGTTATCTGCTATTAGTGGTTTAATAAAGAATTCTGGAAGGAACTTTTCTTATATAATCCTTCTCCATGTTAACATTGCCTTTCTAGCTGGACAGCTGGGGTGCATAGGCCTGGCTGTCAGATGAGGAGAATTCATATTCACACACATTACATCTCCCAGAATGTTAACAAGTAAGGCCTCCTATAGATCTACTTCAAGTTTGGCTAGGTTTCCTTTACCACCTTGTTTTTCAGATAGGACTGAGGCTTTCAGTGCATACTGGCAACCTTGGAAGGCAGGAATGTGAAACTTTCCCCTACTACTTAGCATCAGAATTGAATGGGAGACCCCATTCTGCCATTTCTGGCGGCAGTGTGGCTCTGCCAGCTGGCCTTCTGCACGGTAATTCAGAGGCAGCTCCTTGGTTTGGTGGTTGTATTAAAGCAGATGGTTTGTGGGTCTCCTGTAACCCCATTTTGGTTCTTTTCTGTGTTTCTCCTTCAGGATCCCCTAACAACAGTGAGAGAGCAATGCGAGCAGCTGGAGAAATGTGTAAAGGCTCGGGAGCGGCTAGAGCTCTGTGATGAGCGCGTATCCTCCAGGTCACAGACAGAGGAGGATTGCACAGAGGAGCTCTTTGACTTCCTGCATGCAAGGGACCATTGTGTAAGTCAGCCTAAAGTCAGGAAGGGGAAAACTTATAGTGGCCAGGCATACTTGGTGCTGACAGCCATTCCATGCTAGGGCAGATCCATCAATAAGCATTTACTTATTGGTCCAATATAAGCCTGTTCAGTTCTGAGCAGTCCAGTTCTGAGCACTTTACGTAAATAGTCTTACCTAATTCTACTATTTTCACTGAAGATAAGGGGTTGTTATCCCCATTTTATTGATAAGAAACTGAGGCTTAAAGAAGAGGAATGATGTCCCAACTTGTATTGGGAATCCAATGGGAAAGCTGGATTTTGTACCTTTAACAGGCTACTTTGAAATAATTTTTATCCTTGGGGCGCCTTGGTAGCTCAATTGGTTAAGTGTCCCAACTTTTCATGGCTCAGGTCATGATCTCATGGTTTGTGAGTTTGAGCCCTGCTGTTGGCACAGAGCCTATTTCAGATTCTCTGTCCCCTTCTCTCTTTGCCCCTCCCGTGTGTGTGTGTGTGTCCCCGTGTCCACATGCGCTTTAAATAAGCATTTAAGCATTTAAAAAATAATAATTTATATCTTCCAATGTGTCATACATAGCAGTTGGTCCAGAAAGTTTTCTTTCTTTTTATTTATTTTTATTTTTTTAAGTTTATTTATTTATTTTGAGAGAGAGAGAAAAAGGGGTGGGGCAGAGAGAGAGGGAGACAAAGAATCCCAAGCAGGCACTGCACTCCATGCTGAACTTGATGCGAGGCATGAGATCATGATCTGAGCCAAAATCAAGAGTCAGATACACTCAACAGACTGACCCACGTAGGTGCCCCTTCTTCTTCTTTTTTTTTTTTTTAAGTAAATTTATATTTGACTCTTTTACATATAAGAATAAGGTATTTGAAATAAATTACAGAGTAGGCAAAAGTTTGATATGATTGGTTATATTAAAACTGGTTAATAAGTATATAAAGTGGTGCTTAATACCTTTAGCCCTCAGAGTAATACAGATCAAAACTATAATGAGATACTAGTTCTCACCTATGAGGATAGCCATAATCAAAAAGATAGGAAGAAATGGGTGAAGGGGGTCAAAAAGTAAAAGGGAAAAATAAATGACATTTTCCCCCTTGAAAAAGTTAATGATCTCCATTCAGCCAAGCTTATTTATGCTTCAACAATCCCAATATATAAGTGTTTTGTTTTAATTCTGTCATATACAGGGGTGCCTGGGTGGCTTAGTTGGTTAAGCGTCCGACTTTCACTTAGGTCATGATCTCGCGGTTCATGGGTTCGAGCCCCGCGTCGGGCTCTGTGCTGACTGCCAGCTCAGAGCCTGGAGCCTATTTCAGAGTCTGTATCTCCCTTTCTCTCTGACCCTCCCCTGCTCACGCTGTCTCTCTCTCTCTCTCCTAGAAATAAATAAAAATATTTAAAAAAAAAAAAAAAATTCTGTCATATACAGTAGAAATACACAAATGCACACATGTACCCCATTAAACACATTGACAATCAAGGAAAGTATCTCTACTGCCTAGAGATAACCATGTTTTTGTATATACTATCAGATTTTTAAATAAAAATGGAATCATAGATATATTTACATATAAAATATGAATAGAGGCATTATATTCCTTTTTCTACATAACTAGTGGAAAGAAGGAAAATTTATATACAAAATATGCACCTATAATTCTCCATATCATTAAAAAAATAGATCGGTGTTGGTGAAATGTGGAGCAATTGGAAACCTCATACACTGCTAATGGGGATGTAGATTGGTATAGCCCTATAGATAAATGGTCTGGCAGTTCTTCAAAAAGTTAGTTAACATGACCCAGTAATTCTCCTCGTACCTATATACTCAAGAGAAATGAAAACATGTATATAAAGGTTGTACACAAATATTCATAGAAGCATTATTCATAATAGGCAGAAAGTAGAAACAACATAAATATTCATCAATTGATATATGGATAATAAAATGTAATATATCTGTATGATGGGATATTATTTGGCAATAAAAAGAAATCATGTACTTAAAAAATTAAATTCTACCATATGATCCAGCAATTCCACTTCTGATTGTATACCCAAAAGAATTGAGACTATTCAGGGACTTAAGTAGAGATTAGTACATGCACGTTCATAGCAGCACTCATAATAGCTAAAAGGTGGATGCAACCCAAATGTCCATGGTGGTATATATATACAATGAAATATTGTTCAGTCTTAAAAAGGAAAGAAGCTGACATGCTACAACATGTATGAAGCTTGAAGACCTGCTAAGTAAAATAAACCTATCGCGAAAAGACAAATGTATTATTCCATTTACGAGGTACCTAGGGTAGTCAAATTCATAGAAAGTAGAATGGTGGTTGTCAGTTTGGGAAGTTGAAAAAAATTCTGGAGATTGATAATTGCTAGACAGTAAATTAATGCCACAGAAATGTAGAGTTAAAAATTGTTAAAATGGGGGTGCTTGGCTGCCTCATTCAGTGGAGTGTGCAACTCTTGATTTCGGGGTTGTGATTTCAAGCCCCACGTTTGTCATAGAGCTTACTTTTTAAAAAAATAGTTAAAATGGTAAATTGTATGTTATTAATTACTTGCATGAGCCAAGCACTAGGTTCAGGTCTGGGGATGAGATAGGCATGGTCCCTTCCTTCACTGAATTGAGCCAGCATAGTAGAAGACTAGTAGAGTAGCAAACTCTCTTTGAGTGTAGCCTTCTTAGGATGGCCTTTACTGATCCTCCTGTTTAAAGCTGCTAGCCCACCCCCCCTTTATTTTCCTCAGAGCATTCATCACTGTCAAGTTAACCTTATGTGTATTTTATAATTCTGTCATGCTGTAAGTTCCTTAAGAGACAGAGATATTACCTGGTTTACCACTGTAGCTTACTCAGCACCTAGAACAATACCTGGTGTATAGCAGATATTTTGTAAATAGTTGTTGAGTTAATAAACACTAATATGGGAGGTATAAGTTTCTGTGGGGAAGACAGCAGAGACACATTTGTGTGGGGATAGGAGTTTGTTTAGAGAAGACCTACAAGAAGACATGTAAACTTAAGTTCTAAAGGAAAAATAAAGGATGAAAAAAGTGAGAAAGAGTTCCAGGTAGAAGGGAGATAGTATTCAGGTAACTGAAGGGTGTTCACTAGGGCTCAAGAGATGTGTGGGTGTATGGAATGGTGTGGAGAGACAAGAGGCAGTAGTACTGTTCTGGGTCATGAAGGACCTTGTAAGCCATGACATTAAAGCTGCCAGTTGATGACATCCTTTTCTTTCCCCCATCTAGGTGGCCCACAAACTCTTTAACAGCTTGAAATAAGTGTGCAGACTTCACCCCAGCCTTCATCACCTGGGCATCGGGATTATTTCCTTATGGTTTTGACCGTGCCATTTGTTTATTTGTGTAACTGTAAGTTTATGTGAACCTCATGTATTTTAGCTAGGCAGGTAGCTTCTATGTGATTAGCAATGATTCCTCTTAATAAAGGCCAGTGATCTGCAGACCTGCCTCTTGTCCTTTTTTTTTTTAATTTGAAAATTTCAAGCATAAGACTAGGTAGAAGAATAACCAACTCCTGTGTACCCATCACCTAGCAAGTATGCATCTCTTAATGATACGAAATTTACCTTGATGCCATTATCACAGTTAAAAGCGTCTTTTGACGTCAAAGTTTTTGGTCTCAGTGTCCAACAAGGTTGCTTTTTAACAATATACATATTTATGGGGTGCCTGGATGGCTTAGTTAAGCATCTGACTCTTGATCTCAACTTGGGTCTTGATCTCAGGGTTGTGAGTTTAAGCCCCACATTGGGCTTCACGCTGAGCATGGAGCCTACTTAGAAATAACATACATAGGGGCGCCTGGGTGGCTTAGTCGGTTAAGCGTCTGACTTTCGCTTAGGTCATGATCTCACAGTTCGTGGGTTTGAGCCCCACGTCGGGCTCTGTGCTGACTGCCAGCTCAGAGCCTGGAGCCTATTTCAGAGTCTGTGTCTCCCTCTCTCTCTGACCCTCCCCTGCTCACGCTGTCTCTCTCCTAGAAATAAATAAAAATAAAAAAATAAATAACATACATACATACATATTTAGGAAAGGAGTGAGGCAATCATAGGTTTGTGAGGAGGGGGTTACTGGGTTCTAAGAAGGGTGAAAGAAGGGTACCTGGGTAGGCGGTACTGGCAATGGAAGACTGGTTACATACATATGGGGGGAAGACATCTAGTAAGTATATTGAAGGTAATAAGTGCTAGCAGAGAATGGAGTTACAAATAGGAAAAAACCAGAAGGAACTGAGCAGTGTTGAGGTATTTATGATCTAAATAAATACTGATTTCCATGTAAATACAGATGCCAGTGTGTATATATTTAGGGAATATATATTTCTTTAGTTAGCACACAAAGAGGGCTTCATTCTTAGATAAAAGGAACCAGGGTTTCTTGGAGGAATGGGTGATTCCAGAGCTGGGAAAGTACAAGATAAGCCTGGGACATTTTGTTTGTTCCAGAAAGAAAGAAAGGCGCAGAGAATGATAGGAACATGTCAGAAGAACACAAAAACAACTAGCCAAATCTGGGACAATTTGAGCATCAAAATACATAATGATAGTATTGGTTTGTAACTCATTGAATAAAATAATACGTGAATCCATACTAATATAAATAAACAAATCAATTAAAGGTTCAGTGAAAGGGGCATCTGGGTGGCTCAGACAGTTAAGTGTCTGACTTTGGCTCAGGTCATGAGCCAAACAGCCTGCCTGGAATTCTCTCTCTGCCCTTCCCCCACTTGCATGTGCACGCTCTCTCTTTCAAAATGAACAACAACAAAAAAAGGTGAGGAAGGTGATAACATATTACAAGAGGAGAATGTACATACTGTAGCTTAAATGAAAGCTGGCATACCCACCAGGGAGACACATGGCTATAGGCAGCAGTGAGGACTGCTGATTCCTGCATCACTGTGATTCCTGCAAAAAATAAACTGAATCTAACCAGGTAAAAACTGAGTGACATATAAAACTGGATATCACACAAAGTAATCCTCACTTGTATCAAGATGGTAAAAGTCAAGGAAAGACTGAAGAACTGCTCCAGAAAGAAAACTAGACACAAGACAATTGGATGCAACATATGATTCCAAACTGGATCCTTTTGTTATTAAGGACATTATTGGGGCAATTGGTAAGACTTGAAGTCTGAATATTAGATGGTGATGACATATCAATGTAAAAGTTTGAAATTATGAAAAACAAAAAACTTTAGTAAGTTCCAAATGTGCAGAAGAGAGGGGAACTCAGACTTAACAGCTAGAGTTGTGAGTGGTCCACAAGCCAATGTCCAGTGTTAGATCTTGGCATATTTTCCCATAAAAACAGTAGTGATGAGCCTCCACATTACTGCTAGTAACTTATCTTACTCAAAAAACAGGGAAAACATTCTCTTCCAACTAGGGAGACTGACTAGGTCAGCACTGTCCAACAGAACATTCTGCAATGATGGCGAAGTTCTACTCTGTATTGTCCAGCATGGTAGCCGCTAGTCACACATGGCTACTGAACACTTGAAATGTGGTTGAGGTATTGAGGTTTTAAATTCATTTAATTATTATTATTCTTTAAATTTCTTTTTAATGTTTATTTTTGAGAGAGAAACAGAGCATGAGCTGGAGAGGAACAGAGAGAGAGGGAAACACGGAATCTAAAGCAGGCTCCAGGCTCTGAGCTATCAGCACAGAGCCTGACACGGGGCTTGAACCTACGAACCATGAAATCATGATCTGAGCTGAACCAACAGAGCCACTTAGGTGCCTCTGAATTTATTTATAATTAAATATGAATTAATTTATGTTCAAATTGCCACATGTGGCTAGTGGCTACCATATTAGACAGAAGTCTAGGCACTGCAAACTGAACCACCTGAGTGCTGAGGGAAGCAGGTGCTGTAGACATTGGAAAACTACTGCTCCAACTGCATAAGCTGTTGCTGTGAAGGAATACACATCCAGTATTGCCACACTACTTGGCAAGAAGCCACAAATCCAAGTTTCATGTGAACTCTCCCAAATTTTATTTTTTTCCCATCCCCATCTCCCAATTTTTAAATGTGGACAACTAACTTTAGAAGCATTAGGCCAAATGAAACATATCTATGGGCTGGCTTTGGCTCGCTAGTTTGCAACCTCTGGTTGCATATGAAAAAGACTATATGCAAATAGTTACATATGGATAGTAACTGAACCATGGCAAAATGAGTACCTTATGCTTCAGAAGTAATTGATATTCAGTATAGCCAGTAAGATTGCAGAAAGCTTCATAGGCGAAAATATGGCGGTGGAGCTTCTGAGAATCTGAAGGATTATGTTTGCAAAAGTGGGGCAAAGTGCCACTTGAACCTAGAAGCTCTTTCAATATGTTGTCCTAGCTACAGGGATGGTCAGCATTTCCCGGCCATTTCTGACTTAGAACCCATTTCATGGGGATGTATAATCTCAAATACCTTTTAAAATGGTGGAATTGCATTTGTTGTATGTAATCTGATTATTTTCAAACAGCCCATTAAAATTTCAAACATACAGCAAAGCTGAAATCCTACAGGGAACATTTCTAAACTCATCACTCAGATTTTAGTGAATGGTTAGTAACGTGTTATTAGTTTTATCATAGAGAGGAGGAATTATGCAGAGAAAAAGCTCCAGAATTCTGCCTAGAGGATTCTTGAGTCAATTGTTGAATATTAAGCTGCAGTTGAATAGGGCAACACTCTGTGTAGCCAGGCAAAGAATTACTGGGTACCTATAAATTGAATAATTCCCAAGGTTAACAGAAGGCTGGGAGTTGTTTGAGTTTGGGCCAGCTAATGTGGGGAATGTGGGGAATTCCTATTGAACTTGTTGAACACCTGGAGCACTGACTCCGGAAGGGGATGCTTCAGCAGTAGGGCTAAAACTAGCCCTAGAAAGAGGCTACTCATGACAGGCTATACCACATCTTAAAAAGGAGCCTTGAAAGGATCAGGCTGATTCACAAAAAACCTGACTGCCTTCTGGAATGAAGTCCAACACATTTTAAAAGAAGACAACAAAATCTAGCATTCAGCAATGTAAAATTCGTAGTACCAAGCATTCAATACAAATTCCTAGACATGCACAAAAGCAGGCAAATGTGACCAGAAGAAAAATAGTCAATAAAAAGAGACATATGATGATAAGAAAATAGTAGACAAGGACTTTGAAAGGGCTCTTACAAATATGCCCAAGGATTTAAGGGAAATGAACATAATGAGAGAAGTGCAAAATATAAAAAAAATCAAATAGAATTTCTGGAGCTTAAAAGTACAATATCTAAAATTTAAACTTCACTGGACAAGATTGACACAAGATTACACACTGAGGAAGAAAAAGTGTATGTGTACTGGTATGTTCTTGAAGACACAGCAACTGAAACTATAAAAACTGAGAACAAGTGGAAAAAAACCACTAAAAAGAAATGAACAAGGAAAAAGTAAACTGTGAGACAGTATCACATGGCCAGAAGAGAGAGAAGGTGAGGGGTGGGAAGGAAGAGAGAAAAACAAATTTTGGGGGTAGTGAAGAATACCAAATTATTTTATTTGAAGGAATGCTACAAATGAAAGAACTTAGGGGCGCCTGGGTGGCTCAGTCAGCTGAACGTCTGACTTCGGCTCAGGTCATGATTTCACGGTTCGTGGGTTCGAGCCCCGCGTCCGGCTCTGTGCTGACAGCTAGCTCAGAGCCTGGAGCCCTCTCTCTCTGACCCTCCTCTGCTCACGCTGCCTCTCTCTCTCTCTCTCAGAAATAAATAAAACATTGAAACAAAACAAATGAAAGAACTTAGGTAGATGATTTGGAACAGAAAAAAAATTGAAACAATGGTTGAAATTTTCCAAGTTTAATGAAAATTATAAATTCACAGTTCCCAGAAGCTCAACAGACTCCAATCAGAATAAACAGAAAGCATATCACACCAAGTCACTTATTCTCAAATTGCTGAAAAACAGTGATAAAAAGAAAATCTCAAAAAGAAAACATGCATTACATGGTATGTATACCATTACCAGAGCCACAATGGTAAGAATTACTATCCACTTCTCATAAGAAAACTCATCTTTAAAGCTTTGAAAGGAGTGCCTGGTGACTCAGTTGGTTGAGCAGTTGAATCTTCATTTTAGCTCAGGTCATGACCCCAGGGTTGTGGGACTGAGCCCCACATCGGGTTCTGCACGGAGTGTGGAGCCTGCTTGAGATTCTTTTTCTCTTCCTCTGACCCTCTCCCTGCTCCCCCACTTACACTTTCTCTCTCTCTAAAAAATAAAGTGTTGAAAGAAAGAAATTTTTATCCTAGAATTCCATATCAAGTGAAATTATCCTTAAATGAAAACAAGGATGTTTTAAACAAACGAAAGGTGAGAGAATTCATTGTCAGCAGACTTGAATGATTCTACAAGAAATTTTTTTTTTAATATTTTTATTTATTTCTAGGAGAAAGAGAGAGACAGCGTGAGCAGGGGAGGGTCAGAGAGATACAGACTCCGAAATAGGCTCCAGGCTCTGAGCTGGCAGTCAGCACAGAGCCTGACGCAGGGCGCCGAACCCACGAACCACGAGATCATGACCTAAGCAAAAGTTGGAGCTTAACTGACTAAGCCACCCAGGCGCCCCAGATTCTACAAGAAATATTAAACATAGTTCTTCAGGAAAAATGTTTGGAACTAAACGGAAACTTTGATCTACACAAAGAAACAAACAGTCCCAGAAATGGTAAATAAATAGGTAACTAGAATATTTTATATCATTTAAAAATTTTATTTAAAAGATAGCTTACTTACAAGGGTGCCTGGGTGGCTCAGTTGATTAAGTGCCAAACTTGAGCTCAGGTTATGATCTCACAGCTTGTGAGTTCAAGCCCTGCATCAGGCTCTCTGCTGTCAGCATGGAGCCTACTTTGGATCCTCCAGCCCTCTCTCTCTCTGCTCCTCCCCTGCTCTNCTGACTACGGCTCAGGTCATGATCTCACGGTTCGTGGGTCCGAGCCCCACACGGGGCTTTGTGCTGACAGCTAGCTCAGAGCCTGGAGCCTGCTTCAGATTCTGCATCTCCCTCTCTCTCTGACTCTCCCCTGCTCATGCTGTCTCTCTCTCTCTCTCTCTCAGAAATAAATAAAACATTAAAAAAATATTTAAAAAAACATTAAAAAATTTTAAGATAGCTTACAGTGAAAAAACCACATTAAGTAGAAAGAAATTATAAAGAGTAGAAATCTATGAAATAGAAAAGAAGGGAGGGGTGCCTGGTGCCTTAGTCAGTTAAGCATCAGACTCGATTACAGCTCAGGTCATGGTCTCAGCTCAGGTCACAGTCTCACATTTGTGAGTTCAAGCTATGCAACAGGCTTTGCACTGACAGTGCGGAGTCTGCTTGAGATTCTCTCTCCTTTTCTCTCTGCCCCTCCACTGCTCTCTCTCTCTCAAAAATAAAGAAATAAACTTTAAAAAAAAAAAGAAAAGAAAGGAGAAAATCAACAACACCAAAACCCGGTTCTTTGTAAAATTCAACAAAATAAACCTCTAGTTGGACTGATAAGTACCCAAGAAAGAAAACACAAATTATCAATATCAGTGATGAGAGAGGGGACATTACTATTGTGGGGCATATGATCTCTAGAGCAACCATTCATCTCTATTGTTGTAGCAGCAAAAGAGCCACAGTAAGTGAAAGGTGACTGTGTAAAAATAAAACAGTATTTGAAAAATGGGCTGAAGGCTGAGTTTGGTTTGTGGCTGTAGTTTGATGCCCCTTGCTACAGACACAAAAAGGATAAGGGAATGTTTTGAACAACTTTATGTGAAGAAAACTGGCAACTAAAGGTGAAACAAACAAATTCTTTAAAAGACTCAAATTGTTAAAACTGCTACAAGAACTGGAAAATATCAGGGTTTCTCAAATTTTGGTAGTCATGACATTTTGGACTAGATAACTTTTGTGTGCGGGCGATAAGGTTTTCAGCAGTATCCCAGTACCCCTGGCTTCTACCCACTAGATGCCAGAAGCATCACCTAGTTATAATAGCCGCAAATATCTCCAGATGTTACCAAATGTACTCTGGGGAGGGGTACCATCTCTGATTGAAAATAACTGCCCTGTATCAATGAAAGAAATTAAATTCATAATTAAAAACCTTTTTTTCCACCTCACCCTGTACACCCCCCTCCAAACAAACAACCACAACAATAAAACAAAACCAAAAACCACTCAAACACCCAACTCTAGGTGGTTTCACTGGTGAATTCTATCAATAATTTAAGGAAGAATACCAATCCTATAAAAATTCTTTCAGAAAATAGGAGGGAAGGAAAAAAAAATAGGGATGCTTTCCAAACTCATTTTATGAGTCCAGCATTACCCAGATATCAAAATCAAGCAAAGATATTACAGAAAATTTCAGGCCAATATTCTCTGTGAACACAAAAGTAAGAATATAACAATATATAAAAAGAATAATACATCATAAACTAGTATGTTTTTTTACAGGAATGTAAAGTTGGTTCATCATTTGATAATCAGGCAATATAATTCATCATATTAACAATACAGCAGAGAAACCATATGATCATCTCAATAGATGCAGGAAAAACATTTGAAGAAAATCAACAACCATTCACTATTTTTTAAAACATCTCAGCAAACTAAGAAAGAAGGGAACTTTCTCAATCTAGTAAAGAGCATCTGTTTTTAAAAACCTATAGATAACATCATATAAAATGATGAAATACTGAGTGATTTTTCCCCCAAATGGGAACAGGGCAATCTACTACTACCACTGTATTCAATGGTGTATTGTAAGTCATAAACAGTAGAATAAGGCAAAGGAAAAAAAAGGCATACAGATTAGAAGGAAGTAAAAATGTCTTTATATAAGACATGACTTTGTGCACACAAAAAGTGAAAACAGTTCCAAAAAGTTACCAAAACATAATTTAATTTAGCAAGGTCTCCGGATATAAGATCAACAGACAAAAATAAATTATGTCTTAATAAATAGCATTTTCTTGAAAAATGAACAAAGTAAGCCTGTCACTGTCAATTCAAACAATTGAAATTACCAGTTGCCAAAGATAAAAACTGAGCTAATTTTAGGGGCTTCTGGGTGGCTCAGCCAGTTAAGAATCTGACTTCAGCTCACGTTTATGATCTCATGCTTCATGAGTTCGAGCCCTGCATCGGGTTCTGTTGTCATCATGGGACCTGCTTCAGATCCTCTGTCTCCCTCTCTCTCTGCCACCACCCCACTCACACTCTTTCTCTCTCTCAAAAATAAACATTTTTTTAAAAATTGAGCTAATTTTGCTTGAACGAAAAATTAGGATTTTGAGAGGCACCTGGCTAACTCAGTCGGTGGAATGTGTGACTCTTGATCTCAGGGTTGTGGTTTTGAGAACTACGCTGGGTGTAGAGATTACTTAAAAAAATAAATAAGTAAAGGTATATCTTTCATGGTTCATGAATTCCAGCCCCACATGAGGCTCTGCTGACAGCTGATAGTGCAGAGCCTGCTTTGGATCCTCTCCATCACTCTCTCTGCCCTTACCCTGCTATATCTCAAAAGTAAATAAACATTTATAAATAAATAAATAAATAAATAAATAAA
>NW_027527936.1:6032075-6040222 GCF_008692635.1 Crocuta crocuta
TCTCAAAAATAAACATTAAAAGGGGCGCCTGGGTGGCTCAGTCAGTTAAGCGTCTGACTACGGCTCAGGTCATGATCTCACGGTTCGTGGGTCCGAGCCCCACACGGGGCTTTGTGCTGACAGCTAGCTCAGAGCCTGGAGCCTGCTTCAGATTCTGCATCTCCCTCTCTCTCTGACTCTCCCCTGCTCATGCTGTCTCTCTCTCTCTCTCTCTCAGAAATAAATAAAACATTAAAAAAATATTTAAAAAAACATTAAAAAATTTTAAGATAGCTTACAGTGAAAAAACCACATTAAGTAGAAAGAAATTATAAAGAGTAGAAATCTATGAAATAGAAAAGAAGGGAGGGGTGCCTGGTGCCTTAGTCAGTTAAGCATCAGACTCGATTACAGCTCAGGTCATGGTCTCAGCTCAGGTCACAGTCTCACATTTGTGAGTTCAAGCTATGCAACAGGCTTTGCACTGACAGTGCGGAGTCTGCTTGAGATTCTCTCTCCTTTTCTCTCTGCCCCTCCACTGCTCTCTCTCTCTCAAAAATAAAGAAATAAACTTTAAAAAAAAAAAGAAAAGAAAGGAGAAAATCAACAACACCAAAACCCGGTTCTTTGTAAAATTCAACAAAATAAACCTCTAGTTGGACTGATAAGTACCCAAGAAAGAAAACACAAATTATCAATATCAGTGATGAGAGAGGGGACATTACTATTGTGGGGCATATGATCTCTAGAGCAACCATTCATCTCTATTGTTGTAGCAGCAAAAGAGCCACAGTAAGTGAAAGGTGACTGTGTAAAAATAAAACAGTATTTGAAAAATGGGCTGAAGGCTGAGTTTGGTTTGTGGCTGTAGTTTGATGCCCCTTGCTACAGACACAAAAAGGATAAGGGAATGTTTTGAACAACTTTATGTGAAGAAAACTGGCAACTAAAGGTGAAACAAACAAATTCTTTAAAAGACTCAAATTGTTAAAACTGCTACAAGAACTGGAAAATATCAGGGTTTCTCAAATTTTGGTAGTCATGACATTTTGGACTAGATAACTTTTGTGTGCGGGCGATAAGGTTTTCAGCAGTATCCCAGTACCCCTGGCTTCTACCCACTAGATGCCAGAAGCATCACCTAGTTATAATAGCCGCAAATATCTCCAGATGTTACCAAATGTACTCTGGGGAGGGGTACCATCTCTGATTGAAAATAACTGCCCTGTATCAATGAAAGAAATTAAATTCATAATTAAAAACCTTTTTTTCCACCTCACCCTGTACACCCCCCTCCAAACAAACAACAACAACAATAAAACAAAACCAAAAACCACTCAAACACCCAACTCTAGGTGGTTTCACTGGTGAATTCTATCAATAATTTAAGGAAGAATACCAATCCTATAAAAATTCTTTCAGAAAATAGGAGGGAAGGAAAAAAAAATAGGGATGCTTTCCAAACTCATTTTATGAGTCCAGCATTACCCAGATATCAAAATCAAGCAAAGATATTACAGAAAATTTCAGGCCAATATTCTCTGTGAACACAAAAGTAAGAATATAACAATATATAAAAAGAATAATACATCATAAACTAGTATGTTTTTTTACAGGAATGTAAAGTTGGTTCATCATTTGATAATCAGGCAATATAATTCATCATATTAACAATACAGCAGAGAAACCATATGATCATCTCAATAGATGCAGGAAAAACATTTGAAGAAAATCAACAACCATTCACTATTTTTTAAAACATCTCAGCAAACTAAGAAAGAAGGGAACTTTCTCAATCTAGTAAAGAGCATCTGTTTTTAAAAACCTATAGATAACATCATATAAAATGATGAAATACTGAGTGATTTTTCCCCCAAATGGGAACAGGGCAATCTACTACTACCACTGTATTCAATGGTGTATTGTAAGTCATAAACAGTAGAATAAGGCAAAGGAAAAAAAAAGGCATACAGATTAGAAGGAAGTAAAAATGTCTTTATATAAGACATGACTTTGTGCACACAAAAAGTGAAAACAGTTCCAAAAAGTTACCAAAACATAATTTAATTTAGCAAGGTCTCCGGATATAAGATCAACAGACAAAAATAAATTATGTCTTAATAAATAGCATTTTCTTGAAAAATGAACAAAGTAAGCCTGTCACTGTCAATTCAAACAATTGAAATTACCAGTTGCCAAAGATAAAAACTGAGCTAATTTTAGGGGCTTCTGGGTGGCTCAGCCAGTTAAGAATCTGACTTCAGCTCACGTTTATGATCTCATGCTTCATGAGTTCGAGCCCTGCATCGGGTTCTGTTGTCATCATGGGACCTGCTTCAGATCCTCTGTCTCCCTCTCTCTCTGCCACCACCCCACTCACACTCTTTCTCTCTCTCAAAAATAAACATTTTTTTAAAAATTGAGCTAATTTTGCTTGAACGAAAAATTAGGATTTTGAGAGGCACCTGGCTAACTCAGTCGGTGGAATGTGTGACTCTTGATCTCAGGGTTGTGGTTTTGAGAACTACGCTGGGTGTAGAGATTACTTAAAAAAATAAATAAGTAAAGGTATATCTTTCATGGTTCATGAATTCCAGCCCCACATGAGGCTCTGCTGACAGCTGATAGTGCAGAGCCTGCTTTGGATCCTCTCCATCACTCTCTCTGCCCTTACCCTGCTATATCTCAAAAGTAAATAAACATTTATAAATAAATAAATAAATAAATAAATAAAATTAGGATTTTGGAAAAAAAAAAAAAGGTGCCCCTTCTTGTGAGCTTAAAAGTCTTCTAACATTTAAAGACTTTTCTGGTGAAATCAGTAGTGATATTAACAAATATGATTTTTGATGTTGTATAATGAATGTGAAAGCATTTGGAAGATCTGCATAACTCAGTGAACCTGATAATTTCCAAATAACCACTGTATGATGTGACAAATCATGCTTGAGCAAAAGATTCATTCTAACTACAAGATAGATCAATGGATCTCAATGTAAGAGAGCATGAAAAATTCCCTGATACAGTTTCAGATTCCACACTACTACTAACTTTTTTTTAAAATATATTTATTTAGTTTTAGGGCAGAGTAAGCTGTGGAGGGGCAGAGACAGGGGGAAAGAGGATCCAAAGCAGGCTCTGCACTGACAGGCTGACAGCAGCCAACTCAATGTGGGGCTCCTACTCCCCAACCACGAGATCACCACCTGAGTGGGAGCTGGACACTCAACCAACTGAGCCACCCGGGTGCCCCTGCTACTAACTTTTTTTTTTGCTACTAACTTTTAAGAAAACTACCTCTTGTCCAATTTTGAGACAGTACCAAAGAATATTCAGTTACATGTATAGGCTATTAAAATACTCCTCTCTTTTCTAACTACCTATCTGTGTGAGGCTGGATTTTCTATATATTTGAACTAGAACAACATATCACCACATACTAAAGGAAGAGATATGAAGATCCAGCTTTTCATTAAGCCACACATTAATTTGCCAGAGATTTGTAAAATAATGCCACTCTTCTAAATTTCTTTTAGAAAAATGTAACTATTTTCCATAAAGATATCTAGATTATCATGCAATGGGTTTACTGTTATTTTTAATGAGTAAATATTTGAAATAATTTGTTTTAATTTCTAATCTGGCAAATAAACAAAAATAAATAAACAAATAAACAAAAGCTTAATAATTTTTAATTTTTAAGATAGTAAAGTGTCTCAAGACCCAAAGGTTTGAGAATCATTACAACCCTCTCTCCCCTGATTTCCTATTTTATAGATGGGTAAACTGAGGCTTGGAGTTGGAAAGGGCCCTTCACAGGGAGATTGTGGTTGTGGTCCTGACACTCCATATTTGGTATAAATCTGTGAGAACAGGTGTGCTAGGATAACTCCTATTTGGTGTATTTAATCTCTCTTCACTGGATCCTTATCTGGATTTTTAAACGTCTTTTTTTTTTTTTTTTTTTTTTTAAGTCTTTTCTCTGGGCACCTGGGTGGCTCAGTCGGTTAAGCGTCCAACTTTAGCTCAGGTCATGATCTCGCGGTTCATGAGTTCCAGCCCTGCATTGGGTTTTGTGCTGACAGCTCAGAGCCTACAGCCTGCTTCATTTTGTGTCTCCCCAGCTCTCTGTCCCTCCATCCCTCTCTCAAGAAAAAATAAACATTAAAAAAATTTTTTTAATAAAACAAAAAAAGGCTTTTCACTATGCACACATCTCCCTTCACCTTACAACTGCCAGGTCCCTGTTACAAACTTCTTTCTCATCTTTCACTCACTCATTCAATGACAATTTACTGAGCGCCAACCTATGTACCATATACAGCTTTATGTGCTGATCATTCAACAATGAATTACACAAAATCCTTGATTTGATTTTTAAAATGTTAACATTCTGGTGAGGGGTCAGAAGAATTGGTCTAGAACTTGTAAATGGGCAGAAGAGAATTACTGGGTGCTCTTTCATTGTAGTGCTAAGGTATACCTTTGATTGACTTTATATTGACTAGGCGATTGCACAGCTTTGTAGGGGTAAAGGTTAGCTTGTAGAAAACCAATGGCAAAGGCAAATTATTCCTATCCATAGTAATGCAAATGGATTTTGATCAGTAGAGATGGAACTGATTTCCCTCTGGTAGAAGTGATAATCCCAAACATTACAGCTTATTACTTTACAATATTAATGTTTTTGCAACTATTAGCAAATGCATTTCAGCATTCCTTTGGCTGATAATCTAAATATCTAAAACTCAAATTCTCACTTGCACAAGTCTTACCATGTAACTGGTTCCCTCATTCTCTCATTATTTAGGATAATAATGGAGGAGCAGTTTATGATGATGAATAAAATCTTTGGCCTGTGCTCACTTTATCTTTGTATAAGAATTATGTTTCCCACTTTTTGAAAATTGTAATTTTGCAGACTATATGGAAAAAATACATGTTACAAGAATAAGGGCAAGTTAAGAGGACAGCTATTAACTGGTGGTGTAGCATGTACTAGTTTAGATAGTGCCAATCAATCAACAAGTCTTGCAATTCTCTTAATTGCAAGTGGAATCAATCCTTTTCCTTTTTTAAAAAAAAAAGTTTACTTATTTATATGTGTGTGTGTGAGAGAGAGAGAGAGCGCGCGCGCATGCGAGAGAGCGAGATCACCAGTGGGGGAGAGGTGGAGAGGGTGACAGAGAATCCCAAGCAGCTTCCACACTGCCAGCGCAGAGCCAGATGCGGGGCTAGAACCCACAAACCGTGAGACCATGACCTGAGCCAAAATCAAGAGTCAGACACTTAACTGACTGAGCCACCCAGGTACCCTGGAATCCTTTTCTATCTTCCTTGGCACCACACTAATCCAGAACCATCTTCTCATTTGATCTCCCTCCCATAATCCTACCTACTCCGATCATCAACTGTCGGATGATTTTACTTTTTTTAGTGATAAAGATTCTATTTGTGATATTTAAAGTTTTGGTAACTCCTCCTGCCCTGTAAATGTGGAAATAAATGTGTATGTTTTTCAGTGGAATTTTACAATCCACATCAAGAAGAATATAGTTTGAGGAAAGGTTAAAAATTCCCTCATTCACATGTAGCTTTTGGCAGTTCACAATCCATAAAATATAGGAAAAGCTCAAAGTGCTACAAGGTTCTTCACTACTAATTTTCTCTGGTGAAGAGATAGTTTCTTGTCTTAAAATTCACACTTGCTTCATTATTCCTGCAACTTCAGTAAACTGAAGTATCCAAACTTCCTGCCTTCTGAAAGTGATATGACTTTTGGATGGGAATTTGAAATGGTGGCTGATTACTTTTGAATACTTAAGCTCCACCGGCTCACATCTAGACTTCTGATCCACTGCCTAGAGATCAGAGGTGCGCACAAGCCCCTCCTTGGGCTCTATTGATTTGCTGGAGCAGCTCACATATCTAGGGAAGCCCCATTACTCACTAGGTGACTGGTTTATTATAAAAGGATATATACGGTCAGATGGAGATGCATAGTGCATCTCCTATACGTTATACATAGGTATAAGGGAAAAGACATATAGCTTCCATGGTCTCTCCCAGCACTTCCGTGTATTCACCAACCAGTAAACTCCCACATTTTTATTTTTATTTATTTATTTTTAATGTTTTATTTATTTCTAGGAGAGAGAGAGAGAGAGACAGCGTGAGCAGGGGAGGGTCAGAGAGAGAGGGAGTCACAGACTGAAACAGGCTCCAGGCTCTGGGCTGGCAGTCAGCACAGAGCCCGACGCGGGGCTCGAACCCACGAACCGCGAGATCATGACCTAAGCGAAAGTCGGACGCTTAACCGACTAAGCCACCCAGGCGCCCAATCTCCCACATTTTTAAAAACACTTATCTGAGAGGACACCTGGGTGGTTCAGTCGGTTAAGGGGCTGTCTCTTGGTTTCATGATTTCGGTTCAGATCATGATCTCATGGTTGGTGAGATCTCAAGCCCCTGTGGGGCTTCACGCTGTCAGCGCTGCAACTTGCTTGGGATTCTCTCTCTGCCCCCTCCCTCATACTCTCTCTTTCAAAATAAATAAACTTAAAAAACCTATCTGATCAAGTCCTTCCTATTGTCTCCCTATGAAGGGGTCAAGTTTTGTGGGGCCTAAAGCATACACAATTTGGGCGGTCCTCTTCAAGAAAAACAATACAAAATCAAGAAAAACAATACAAAATTAGGTACAATAGTCCTGGAAGGGGCACTGCAAATGGCAAGTTCTGAAATGTCAAGCTTCGTTAGCTTCAGTATAAATCTGCCTCTGCCCACAAATGTGGCCTCGTTTTTCTCTATCTCAGGATCTTTCCTCGTGCAGCTTCCGCCTAGAAGGCCCTTCCCGCCCCCTTCTGCCTACTGCCACCTCTCAGTCTTCTCTGACCCCCAAATGGGTTAGAGGCGTTTACGGAGTCTCTCCCAACACTCCAAGCATCCAGGCAGGGACGCCATTCCGTGCGAATGGCTGCTCTTTCCCAGCACCCACAGACGACCCCTGGTGAAGCGCGGCGGGGTGTGCACCTGGGCTGCAAAGTTGTGCTGAGCCGCGGACCAGAGCCCGCCGGAATTCCCTCCTGTTCTCGTCCACAGCGGCGCCCCCACGTCCCCGGAACCCGCGGGTCGGCCGTTGCGGTTCCGGTCGGAATTACTCGGCGGTGCACGCTGAAATGGCTGCGCTGGTAGCAAGGAGTGTGCCGGGTGTGTTGAAGCTTGCGCACTTCGCGACCGTCCCGCGGAGGCATCGACATAAGAAGAAATGGGTAAGGTCCAGCCGCTGGCACACGAGGAAACAGTGATAGCGGGCTTTTGCCGCCGTCCCTCGAGAAACTTCTCCAGCCCCGCCACCTCCTGCTATCATCGGAGAGGTTCACTCCTCCCGCCCCCCGGAGGGCCCTCAGCCTCCCTCCCCCGCCCCTCGGGGGCGTCTCTCGCTCCTCCCTTTCGCTTCTGTTACGTCATCGCCTCTATCCTCCCTCTTGCTTCGTCACACGTCTTTGACTGTTCTGGTCTGTCAGCAGTACCCTGACTCCGCCCCCAAGTTACATCATCACCCCGCCCTCATTCTTCCGGTTAGGTCACCGCCCCTTTGTTCCCCGGCTCTTGGTTACTTTCCCCTTGGCCCCCACTATCCCTTCCACTGCACCTCCTCCCTCTTCCCAACCCTCCCTTTCTTTCCTACCCTGGCCCCCATCCTCCCTCCCTCCATGACCTCGTCTCCACCTTTTCTCCTAGAACTCTCAGCCCGGCCGCCCTCACCCCTCGAAAAATCTCTTAGCGACCACCCCTTCCTTCTTGAGTCTCCGCCGCCCACCAGGAAAGGATTCAACCCCATCCTCACCCTCGAGTTGCCTCTGGTGCCCAGGAAAGGTTACAGCGATCACTCTGCCCACACTCCTGGCCTTTCCCCAAACCCAGGCAAAGTGTGCAGCGACTCTCCTCACTCCCTGAGCTCTCCTCACTTCTCCAGAGACCCTTTCTCTGGCCTCAGCTGTAGCCTTGGAATTTCCTCCGTAACCGCCNCCCACACTCCTGGCCTTTCCCCAAACCCAGGCAAAGTGTGCAGCGACTCTCCTCACTCCCTGAGCTCTCCTCACTTCTCCAGAGACCCTTTCTCTGGCCTCAGCTGTAGCCTTGGAATTTCCTCCGTAACCGCCACG
>NW_027527936.1:6047781-6126253 GCF_008692635.1 Crocuta crocuta
GGGAGATGTTCTTTTGAACCCTCTTCTCCACTCCTTGGAAGGCCGTACTGCAGCGAACCTATCCTCTTGGGTTCGCCCCCTTCGAGCCCTTGTTTTGATCGGTGCAGCCTTCTGGGGTCACCCTCTGTTCGTCCACGGAGCCCTTATTACAGCTGGATCAGTCCCCCGAGAACACCGCGTCCCTGTCCCCGAATCCCTTACACCACTGATCAGCAGACCTACCTCTGTTACTGTGGATACCCTTCAGCCCTGGTAACCAGCCCTGTGACTTCCCCTCCTCTTCCTCATAGACTCTCAGGAACCAGCCCGGTGACTTCTCCCACCCTCCCTCATGTGCCATTGGAAACTGGCCCAATGATTTCACCTCCTGTCACTCATCGGCACCCAGGAACAGATCCCATGATTTCACCTTCCATCGGCCCTGGGTCCCAGGGAACTTGCCCCACCATGTCACCTTCTCTCACTCCTAGGTCCCTGAGAACTGCCCTCATTATTTCACCTCCTCTTGCTCATCGGCCCATGGAAACTAGACCTATAGCTTCCCCACCCCATTCTCACAAGGTTTTGGAAACTGGGATCTCCCCTCCCCTCTCTCCCTGGTTTTTGGGGAGAAGTTATAATGACCCTTCTCTTTCCCCAGCTTCTTCCGCACCCACTGGCAGCTTTTACCATGTCCACCTTAAGCCTCCAGACTCTTGTGAACCTAAACCACAGCTTGACCTGCCCCTTGGGAAAATTTTCTGTGGCTCCCCACTTTCTTCTCAGGCAGGTACATCTAGCTCTGCCAGCTCACCTCAGGAGGGCTCTTGTCACTGTTCCCATTTTTCTCCAGAGGCTCACATACCTGCCCCTGGTAGCCCTTATTGTGCCATCCACCCGTCTCCTAGGAGTACTGGTTCTCGTTGTTCACCCCCGTCCCAGACTCCCATAAAGCCTTGCTTGGAGTCCATATTAACCTGGGAGACTAGTGGGAGCTCTTACCTCTTGGTAGATCCAGGCACCACGATTTCTTATGCCCCTTCTGCCCCCTGCGCTCCCTGTCTCCCTTGCCCCCCCTGTCCCCAGGAATCACCTTTTCCCCTCTCCTCTCACTGTCCTTCTACTGTCTTCTCCGTCCCTTCACCCTTGGGCAACCAGTTTATATCTCCACCCCACTCATCCCCCCACAGAAGCTGTAACGAAACCCCTCTCCCTACCCCAGTTTGCCCCCAAGTGAAGTCCCCCAAATCCTCAGAGTTAAAACATCCACGTGCTCTCCACAGATGTCGCTCCCTGGTTGTCCCTCTCCAGCACACACCTCTTGACCAGCCCAGGCCCCCTAAGGCCAGCTCCTCTCCTTCACCTCCCTCCCGCCCTTCTGGTCCTTCTTGTATGGTGACACCCATTACCACTTGCTCAAATCCCTGCCCCAAAGAACTTCCCCAAGGAACTACCTTACCTCCTGTGATCCCTAGGGCTCTCAAACCTGTTATCCCCACTTGTCTTCCCCTTCGCCTTCCTTTTGGTACTGTTCCACCCAATAGTTATGCTCAGAGCAGTCCCCGTGGACTCTCCATAGGACCCCCATGCAGTACCCAGATATATTCTGTGGTTCCCTCGACCCCTGATCCCTGCCCACTCCTTGGTTCCCTCAGTCAACCCATATGCCCCCCTCAGGGTCATAAACTGCCCATGGTGCCCCCCTGTGGCATCTATAGCACTCCCAGGGCCCCTGCCCAACCTTATCGCCAGCCTGTGGCACCTCCTTGTTCCACCCATATCTATTCTTTTATCCCTTTGCGAGCACCCTTTGATCCTCAAAATTTACCCATTGGCCCCCAAACCCGGTGCCACCCTGATACCGTGTCCTGTGGCTTCCATGTCTACTCTGTGGCTCCTCGAGTCTCCTGCAAAGAGTGCCCCCAGGTTCCCTACAGCTGTCCTTTGCCTTCATCCAAGACTTCCAACTGTAGCACTAATGTCAGCTCTAGCTCAGCTGTTATTAGTGAATGCCAGAGTAGCGACAGCCAGAGCAAGAGTTGCCATGAAAGCAGAAGTCAGAGCCAGAATGAGAATACCCATCAACCCCGCAGAAGTCAAAGTCAGAGCAAGAGTCTCCATCCTCACAGAAGTCAGAGTCAGAACAGGAGTCCTAGTCGGAAGAGAAGTCGGAGCCGGAGCAATTGTTCCCACCAAAGCATAAATCAGGATAAGAGCGAGTGTCATAGCAAAAATCAGGGCCAGAGTGAGAGTTCTCCCTGTAGCAAAAGTCAGGGCCAAAGCAAGAGTGGCCTCCATGGCAAAGGTCGGAGCCAAAGCAAGAGTCCCTGCCGTGGCAAAAGGCGAGACAAGAGCAAGAGTCTCTCCCACAGCAGGAGCCGGAGCAAGAGTCCCCGTCCCAGCAAAAGTCAAGGCCAGAGCAAGAGTCCCCACCATAGAAGTCATGGCTGGAGCAAGAGTCCCTGCCATAACAAGAAATGAGGGCCAGCAGAAGAGTTCTGATCAAACCAGAAATGCAGGCCGGAGCAAAATTCATTGCCACTCCAGCTGTGGCGGCCCGGACCAACCTGAGGGCTCCTCAGCTGAGGTCTTCGTTTTCCTCATGATCTGTGTTTATGCTCTGCAAGCCTGACTCATTTCCCTCTCTGCCACCCCCATAGAAGTCCCCATTTTGGTTCATACCTCAAGGTTTCTGTGAGTTCCCCTTGTCCCATGTTCCTGGGGTATAAGAACTCTTCCCAAATGACCCTCAACCCTGTGATTCTGAGCATTATGGTGTCAGTCACTGCATTACATTAGGTAAGTTACCTCTTACCTGTCTGTCAAATGTGGAGGGTTGATATTTTTTTTGTATCCCACTGAGCTATCTGCTGTGGTGCTCACGTAAGTTAGGAGACCAGAAGATGCTTTAGAAGATGGAAGGAGAGAAAGCATCTTTTATTTTTAAGGCTTCCCCCAGGGCCTTCATAGATTCTTCCAACCTTCTGTAAGACTGCCCCCAAGAATCCTATCCTGAGCTGCCATTTTCTTAAGTTCTTCTTACTCTCAGGCCCCAGAGTGACCCCACCTGCTATTGTGAGAGCTATAGCTTGCTTTCTTTCACAACCCTGAGTTAGAAGAGCCGGCTCCCCACCCTTTTCTCTTTCACACTTCTCTGGCTGGCAGAGGTAGGATGCAAAGGCAGAAGTGGGCATATTGGCTGTAGGGCTCTGAGGTATTGGTGAGGTCAGGTGATAGGGGAGAGGTAAGACTGGGAGACCAATAAGCCTGTTCTTTTCTTTTTAGGCTGCCACAGAGCCCAAATTTCCTGCCACTCAACTGGCTCTGCAGAATTTTGACATGACCTACAGCATACAGTTTGGTGATCTTTGGCCATCCATCCGGGTCAGTCTCCTTTCAGAGCAGAAGTATGGTGCACTGGTCAATAACTTTGCTGCCTGGGATCTTGTGAGTGGAAAGCTGGAGAAGCTGAGTGCCAGGGACTTTGTGAATGACGCCATCTGCCATGGGGAAGTGGAGGCTGAGAGTGGCCAAACTACAACTCCATCCCTAGCCTCTGGGTCCTGCAGCCCTAACCTTCGATGCTTCACTTTCCCCAGAGGGGATGTCAGCCGGTTCCCCCCTGCCAGGTAGGATCTGTAGTCGTGGCTAGGGCCGTCCTGAGTGTCTGCTAGAAGTAGACAGAAGGAGACCCAGCTTTTGTGCCATTTAATGAGGATCCTAATATTGCTAATATTTACTGAGTGCTTATACATGTTAAGTGTTTTTCTAAGTGTTGTGTGTGCATTATCTCCTTTTGTTCCATCAACAGCACTCTGAGGTAGGTAATATTGTTCCTCTTTACATTTGAGGAGCCTGAGGTGCAGAGAAGTTAAGGCACTTGCTTGCTTTAGGTCCCTTAGATAGCAGGTGGTGCAGCTAGTACTTATAGCCAGGCAGTTTGACCCCGGAAGCTGCACTTTGAACCTGCTCTGCTCCACTGCCATCTCTAGATGACAGCCATCTCTAACTTGAGCACTTACCATACCTTCCATAGTTAAAGTGTGTATTATTTACAACTTCGTTCTCATTTTGCCCTCACAGCCACCCATCCAAATGAGGGGGACAGGTAAGCTCATGGTACCAAAGAACAAGTGGGACTTGCTAGGGACACCAAGTTAGTACCAGAGGGGACTCCTGTTCTTCTGATTCAGTGCTCAGATTTATATAAAGTTGGATGGGGGCGCCTGAGTGGCTTAGTTGGTTAAGCGTCCGACTTTGGCTCAGGTCATGATCTCATGATTGGTGGGTTCAAGCCCGCATCGGGCTCTGTGCTGAATGCTTGCTCAGAGCCTGGAGTCTGCTTCAGATTCTGTGTCTCTGACCCTCCCTACTCATGCTGTGTCTCACTCTATCTCTCAATAAATTAAAAAATGTAAAAACAAAATTTATATAAAGTTGGATGAAAAAGACTCTTGCAATCAAATGCTATATTGTACTTTAGAAACTGAGAAAAGGAGAGCTATGGGAATTGATCTTTGAAGGATTGATTCACGCATTCAGTAAATATTTATTGTCTACCAAATGCCAGGCCTTCTTAAGTGCCTGGGTTACAGGTACAAAAGCCCTCACTGAGTTTATAGTCTAGTGAGGAAGATAAGTATTGGGAAACTATTTATAATTGTGATAAGTGCCACAAAAGAAAAGTACAAGATGTTATGAGGTTTTATAACTTGGAGATCTAATGCAGTCTTTTCTGAGGAAGTGAAATGTAAGCTTAGACCTAAAAATGAGTAGGAATTAAAGCTGGTGGCACAGAGGTGGGGATGGGAATGCGAGGCTGCAGGAGCTGGCAGGAGCCAGATTTTGAAGGTCTTCTAGGCCATAAGGGATTTTGGACTTTTTTTCTAAAAGGAAGAGGGAGCCATAAAAAGTGTTAAGGTGGGGAATGACATGACCAGATTTGAATGTTTAAAATATCTTTCTGGTTGTGTGGAAAACAGATTGGAGAGGGGCAAGGCTATGTATGAAACATGAAATGGGGATGTAAATTAGGAAGCTTTTGCAGTAGCTCTAGCTACTGGCTTGAGGGAGGGCTACATGCTTAGGAAAATTAGGAGGTGAAGCTGGAAGAGTATGTTGGGGGCCATGTATGGGAATCTTGAGTGCCAGGAGCTTACAGGTTGGGAGAAGGGGATTTTTCTGATGGCCCAGAGTTGCTTATAAATGGCTGGACCTGCCAGGGCTGAATGGCTTCAGACTACACGCCCTATTGTACATATTGCTGTAAATTGCCAAGATCTGTTCTAGAGAACTGCCGGAAAGGGTTTCTGAGTAGGGGAAAGGCAGTAATGCACAGTGGTTATAAGCATGGGCTTTGGAATCAAGAAAACCCAAATTTGGATTCTGCCTTCATCATTTATTGGACATGTAGCTTTGAATAACTGACTCTTGGCTTCCTTTTCTGGAAAATAATCCAGAAAATAGATGGTACTGATACTGTAGCTCATTGTGTGCCAGCTGCCATTCTAAGCACTTGACTCCTATTAATTCCTTTCATCCTCACAATAATCCTATCTGGTGTGTACTGTTATTACAGATGAGGAAACTGATGCACAAAGTGGAGACATTTTCTGATGGCACACAGTTGTTGAGCACCTGGGCTGGATTTGATACAGCCAGATACAGGCTCTGGAACCTGGGTTCTGCTGTGTCCCACGGCTGTGGTGAGGCCTGGGTGGAGTGACGTATATGAGACACCTAGCGCAGTACCTGTGGTAGAGCACTCCTAAACAGTGTCTCTTACTGTCCGTGTTATTCTCATCAAAGTTATGCTTCAGGAGGATCACTCTAATAAACTGGGTGGGAGGAAGATAGATTGGAGGCACTGGTTTCAGGCAGAACCACAGATTAAGCACCATATGGTTTCCTAAGTTGCCTGAGTTTCTTGGCTTCTACTCAGAGGGGTTTGGATTTCCTTTCTCATCTTGATAAGCTCCCTTACTTAGATTAGGGAATCCTAACCTCTCAGGAGGTCAAGGATGTATCTAGGGAGTCCAGGAACCTCCGGAAACCATCTGAAAAACTTGGTTTTTTTTTTTTTTTTTTTTTGAAAGAGGCACTGTAGCTTTTAGCAGATTCTCAAAACTGTCTGAACCAAAAAAAGTTTGAGTGACACTTGCAAAGGAAGGAACTGGATGAGAATGGGTTTTGTGGACCAGTGCTGGTTGATAGGAATTCTGTGCTTTTATCAGGTTTCTTGTCATTCTCCTCTGCAGGGCAATAGGCACACAGTTTTAGGGCCAATCCAGGCATGATTCCACTTTGAAAATATCCTATCATAGTCTGAGCCTATCTGTGAAGGGGTCACAAATCCACCTCAAGACCGGGGATTGTAGCTCTTGTAGCAGACCCTCAGTGCTGCTATGTCTCATGTCTCATCACATTTTTCTCCCAGAGCCTTCCTGTCAGGGCAGCAAAGATCTGGTTTCTGTCTTCCTGAGACTGTCCCCAATGGCTGAGCTGTGTCTCAGGCAAGGGAATGGCTTATGACAACTGGCCTGGGAGTGACCACTCTCTCTACCCACACGGATCCTGCCTGTCTTCATGCCTCTTTGGCTCTCACTTGGGCTCTTATCACAACCTTAAGACTGGTGTCTGTTTCTAATTTGTTCTTTCTAGCCCACCTAGCTTTCTAAAACTCTAAAATTTTGGTGATCACGTCATAACCAGTACAAACTGGTTAACTGCCTCCTGGTTACAGTCCAGACTCCCTTAGCAAAGGGCCTAAGGCTTTCTACAATCTGGCCTCTAACTGCTTTTCAACCTCAATCTCTTTCACCTTGTATTTCTGCTACCACAGATTTCTCATTGTTTCTGAGAGAAGCTATGAGTTTGCATGCTTCTGTGCCTTCGCTTGTTCTTTTCTCTTCTCTTGGAATGCTTCTGTTTCTTCCGTCCCTCCCTCCCTTCCTTCACCTAATGAGGGCCCGTTTCTTCATCAGGCCTGACTCAGGTAACTGTGAGAGGGACAACTGATGGCATTCTTCTCTGAACCCACAAAGAATTTTGTATCTTGATATGTAACCCGATAAGACTGAGTTCCTACTCTATGCAAAGTGGTGTTTCAGATGGTGGGGGTATTACAGTGAACAAACAAAGTTTCTGCCTTTATTCTAAAGAGGAAGGAGGAGGAGAGTACACACACACACACATACACACACACACATATCTGTACATGTAAAGTGAACAATAAGTGCCTTAAAGAAAAGTAATGTAACATAGATAGGAGGTAATAGGAGTGGGGGGGTTGCTATTTTATTTTTATTTATTTATTTTTTATTTTTTAAAATTTATTTTGAGAGAGAGAGATAGAGAACAAGGGGGGGGGGTTGGGGGGGGNCTTATGTGGGGCTCAGACCTACAGATGGTGAGATCATGTCCTGAAGCAAAGTTAAGAGTCAGACACTTAACCAACTGAGTCACTCAGGAGCCCCTATTTATTTTTTAAATGTTTATTTATTTTTTGAGAGAGAGCACATGTACCCACATACATGAGTGAGTGGGGAAGGGGCAGAGAGAGGGAGACAGGATCCGAAGCAGGTTCTGCACTGACAGCAGTGAGCCTGATGCAGGGCTCAAATTCAGGAATCGTGAGATCATGACCTGAGTGGAAGTTTGTTGTTTAACTGAGTGAGCCACCCTGGTGCCCCTGAAGATTTTATTTTTAAGTAGTCTCTGCATCCAATGTGAGGCTCAAACCCACAACCCTGTGATCAAGAGTTGCACGCTCCACCGACTGAACCAGTCAGGCGCCCCTTGATCTGTGTTTAAACGGGTCACTCTGCCTGCTGTGTGGATGAATGAGCAAGTGAGTGAGAAAGTGAGTGTGGGTCGGAGAAATGACGTTTTGGTAAGTAGAACTCAGTAGCTCCCAAGGGCATGGACTCGGTGGTCTTGACTTCCAGTGGGCCTCCTGACTTGGAGTTTGACTATAAGTTGGTCTCCTCTCTTCTAGGCTTGGCAGCCTGGGTGTCATGGACTACTACCTGATGGATGCTGCTTCCTTGCTGCCTGTCCTGGCCCTTGGCCTGCAGCCTGGCGACACTGTGCTTGACTTATGTGCAGCCCCTGGGGGAAAGACACTAGCACTGCTTCAGACTGGCTGTTGCCGTAAGTCAGAGGGCTGGTGTCTTGGGCACGGAGGGCTCCCTACCTCACCCAGTCAGGGGCACACTGAATCTGATGGGATCTCAGGTCTCAAGGTCAGAGGGGGTATAGTGCTTGCCTGCTAAGGTGGTGTGTGTTTGTTTGCAGCTTATCTCTTCTCTCTCTCTGTCAGTTGGCCGAAGAAGATTGCTGAGCAGAGCAAGGTCTCTGAAGGCAGATTAAAGTGGGGTCCTGATCAATCTATACCTGACACTCTTACCCCCCTGTATCTGTTTACTTTGTCTCTAAGATTAAGTTCCATTTCCTTAGTCTGCCAGCTAAAGCAATAACATCTGGCTTCAGCCACCCTTTATAGCTCTGTCATTCTTCCCCAGACTTTATGTGCTTCAGCCACATCCTGCTACTCTCTGTGGTTCGAATAAGCCTCCACGTCTTTTGCTCATGTTCCATTTTCTCTCCAGAATACCCTCCACCCTATCCTAGCTGGCCTGCCTATGTCCTTTTCGCTTTCAAGCCTTAGCTCAAGTGTGCCACCTTCTGGAAGTCTTCCCTCATGACTTCTGCTGGCTGGTTACAAAATGACACCTCTCTCTCCTATGCTCCCATACCATGGGCATCACCCTAGCAACTATTAGCACATTAGCCTTGCATCAGAGCTTTACCAGGTGTGCATTTTCTCCCTCTTCAAGATGATGAATTCCCTGGGGACAGGCCCAAATTTTATTTATCGCAGTAGTGCAACCACCAGCCTGGACTATGTGCACCGGAAGTGTTCACTTCAGCCATCTACTGCTGACATCCTGCCTTAAAACAGGCAACTGTTTTTCCCTTGGGGACCTGAGAAATACCCAGAACAGGACAGTGGTTTTTCCACTTACCCTGGAGCTCAGCCAGGTCTCTCTCGCCTTGTGCCCTAGCCTTTTTGTTGGGCCTGGGCCCTTCTCTTCAGTTCTTGTCAGCCAACTCACACAGTTTGAGTTAGCTTCCAGCCTCATGGTAGGCCCTATGGATGATTGAGCAAGGTAGTACATTTGATCCTACCTTCTGGAAGTGCAGAGAGAGAGGAGAAATGGTGTCGATATGGTTCAGTGAGTCCAGTGCAGGAGATCCCAGCCTCTGTGCTGGGCTCTGCTGATCTGACTGAGTGCTGTGGGAATCCATCAGAAAGGGAATGAATGAGGTAGGCTTACTTGGAAGAGGCGGGAGAAGGGCCAAGGAGAAGTAATTGAGAATTGCTTTTCTAAGGTGTACTAAATTACCAGCACCTCCTTCCCCCCATCCTAGCTCCTCACCTACTGAGTCTTTGATGCCAGTGGACGAAGGCAACTTCGAGTTTACTTAGTCTAGTCCTCATATTTTACAGAGGGGGAAATTGAGTCCCGAAGAGATGGAATAACTTAACTTTTACCTGAGTTGGAGATAGAACCAGAACTGGAACCTTGCTTTTCTGTTCTCAGTTCCTATCCTTCTGCAAATTCCTCCTGAGCAGAGAATTCAATTTTTACTTCTTGGAGTGCCCTCAAAAATTGGGACTCTTTGGCTTTGTGGGAACACTAAGCTAGTTCATGGGATAGTCCCAGTGGATAAGGTGTGTACTCTCTAGTTCTTCACCTCAGCTTCTACCTCCCTTTCATTCCTTGACTCCGAGGACAGGTATCAATTACCATTTGTTATCAAGCTTGTAGTAATATTTTTTCTTACAGGAGATCCAAGGACAAAGTGAGCTCTTTCTTGAACTTGTATCTGTCACAAAAGGGAAAGTAAAAGATACATTGTGAGTCAGTTAGGATTAGGTTTGGTCATATACAACAGAAAATCAAGGAACTGGCTTAAAGAAGAAAAGTTTATTTCTCTCTTACATAAGAGAACTGGCATATCGGCAGCCTAGGGCTGGAGTGGAGTCTCCACAATCTTCAGGGACTTGGGCTCCTTCTTTCTTTTTGCAACCTATTTTATTTATTTATTTATTTATTTATTTATTTATTTATTTTTAATTTTTATTTATTTGAGAGAGAGAGAGAGCCAGAGAGAGAGAGAGAGACAGTGTGAACAGGGGAGGGTCAGAGAGAGAGGGAGAAACAGAATCTGAAGCAGTCTCCAGGCTTTGAGCTAGCTGTCAGTACAGAGCTCGACACGGGGCTCAAACCCACAAACTGAGATCATGACCTGAGCCAAAGTCAGATGCTCAACCGACTGAACCACCCAGGTGCCCCTAACCTATTTTATTTCTGTCTCCCATCGTCAGGATTGCCTCATGGCCCAAGATGGCTGCTGAAACTCCAGTTACCACATTCAGATTCAAGGCAGGAAGAAAAGATTGGCTTAAAGGGGCACATCTAATTGCATCTCCCCAGAAATCCCATGCAATAATTATGCCTATAATTCATTGACCAAAACTTGGTCATATAGTCATTCTTAATTATAAAAGGAGGCTAGGAAATAGGGTACATTGCTCCCCTTTCCCTCAAATAAAACTGGAGTTCTATTACTAAGGAATGGAAAGAGAACACATTTTCAGTAAATAATGTATAGCATCTGCCAAAGATGGAGAGAGAGATACAGGATTCAAGAAAAGTATGAGAGAGCATATTTGTTTAGAAATATTTATACTTGGGGGCCTGGGTGGCTCAGTTGGTTAAGTGTCCAACTTCGGCTCAGGTCATGATCTCACAGTTCGTGGGTTCGAGCCCCATGTCGGGCTTTGTGCTGACAGCTCAGAGCCTGGAGCCTGCTTCAGATTCTGTATCTCCCTCTCTCTCTGACCCTCCCCTGCTCATGCTGTCTGTCTCTCTCAGAAATAAATAAAACATTAAAAAAAAAAGAAATATTCATACTTGGCCTGTTTTATTTATTTACATTTCCTTTCTGAGTGGTGTAGGTGTTTGTGTTTGCAACTTCTGCTCTGGAGTGTCTAGTACTGTGCCATGTACATGGTAAACATTTCTTCTCCACTTGGCCCTGCCCCTGGGGCCTGTGTTGATTGGCTGTGCCGAGAATTGGTCTGATTCTCCATCAGCACCATTGCTGGTGCGATGTTTTGTTGGGCCATGGCTTCTAAGTTTCTTTATTCCCACAGGCATTTTAATGTGCAGACTACCCACAACCATCTATAGATTCAGGGCAACCCCTATCAAGGTTCCGATGGCATTTTTTCCCCAGAATTAAAAAAACAATGCTAAAATTTATATTCCCACAGGCAATCTTGCTGCCAACGATCTGTCTACTTCTCGAACAGGCCGACTACAGAAGGTCCTTCACAGCTATGTGCCCCAAGATATCAGAGATGGGAATCGAGTTCGAGTTACCTCATGGGATGGCAGGAAATGGGGAGAACTGGAGGGGGATACCTATGACCGGGTGAGTGATTCCCAACCTGAGACATCCAGCTAGCCAAATCTGGCCCTCCCGTCCCAGCTGCAGGCCCTGAGCGAGTAAGATCTAGCTCTTGTATTTGGGGACATAAGACTACTTCTGGACCTCATCAGCTCTCTGTGGGTGATTGGGAGAACATGGCCATCTGCACAGTCGTCAGTAGTGTCTTCATTGGAGACAATTAACGGGAAAGAGTTTGAACCTGACTGAGTGGGAAAAAGGGTATTAGACTTATTTTATCTCTCAAATAAAATTCATAGACCTGTAGATGATATTTTTGGAAACATAATTATAGAACTTTTTCTTTTGTTTTAATTTTTGTTTTTGTCTCGTGCCTAGGACAGAGTGTAGGCTCTTAGTAAATGACTGAATGATTTTGTATTTCTCACTTTAAAACTTTTCCATATTGGATATGATGTTTTAGCATAAAATAACTTTGAATCCTGATCCTGTTATTCAGTATATTAGCTACCTTCTGTGCATTGTATCATCTGTAAATTGGATGTTTCATTCAAATAGCCAATGACAGAGTCCTAAAGCATGAAGGGTGCCTGGCTGGCTCAGTCGGTAGAGCATGCAACTCTTGATCTCAGGGTTATAGGTATGAGCCCCATGTTGAGTGTAGTGATTACTTAAAAATAAAATCTCTAAAAAACGGAAAGACTTCTTTCTAGGTTGACATCAATTATTTAATTATAGTAATTTGGGTGTTGGCTTTGGTTTTTTGACCAGCTTTGAGTATGCCTAAATATACTGTTTTCTTACTCATTATATCAATTGTCTACCAGGTTAAAATGAGAAGCTTTGTCAGGTACTTTGCAATGGAAGGATGGGCAGAGGGGGCACTGAGTGAAACCTTTCAGGGCAAGGGCCTAAGGTAGAGGAGCCAGTTAGGAGCCCTAACGCAGTACCCTGTAACACTTGTGGGTAGGTGCTGGTGGATGTGCCCTGTACCACAGACCGCCACTCCCTTCGTGAGGAGGAAAACAACATCTTTCAGCGGTCGAGGAAGAAGGAGCGGCAGATGTTGCCTATGCTTCAGATGCAGCTGCTCGCGTGAGTAACAGATTTACAAAAACTCTGGACTTTGTGCCACATTGCTCCGGGGGTGGGGGGGGCGGTCACTTGGGGGACTGGAAGGTCTTGCCAACACCATCGCCCACAGAAGGGTCTTCTGACTGAGGAACTACCTGGAGGAGACAGATATGATAGGGTGGCCTTTCTCTGTAACATACAAACCCCATGTGGTAGGACACACATAGCAGGGTGGGTGGCACAGATACATTTACATTATCTCACCTCCATGCTGGTCCCAGTCCCTGTGAGTAGCACAAGTTTGAGACCTTGAAATAAGTTATTGAAGTCAAGGTTCTGGAGGGCTGGTAAGGACTCAATGCCTAGCTAGCACCAGGGTTTGGCCTATAGCCAGAATCAGAGTTCAGGGGATTGCTTCCAGCAGAGAGCCCATGGAGTAAGGTTGGGTTACTGCTCTCCTTCGAGAGTGACTTCACTGGTGGTATCTTTGTGGAAGAGACTTCAGAAGCTAACACAGCCGTGCATCCCACAGTAGACTCCACTGTGCATGCTTCTAGCTCCTCCTGTTGTCCTTCTGCTTTTAGGAGGCTCAGTAGTCAGTGCTTTTCTCTCTTTCTGGTTTCAGGGCTGGACTCCTTGCTACCAAACCAGGAGGCCACGTTGTCTATTCCACCTGCTCACTCTCGCATTTACAGAACGAGTACGTGGTACAAGGCACTATCGAGTTCCTGGCCAATCAATACAGCATCAAGGTTCAGGTGGAAGACCTGACTCACTTCCGAAAGCTTTTCATGGACACATTTTCTTTCTTCCCATCCTGCCAGGTTGGGGAGCTGGTAATCCCAAACCTCTTGGCCAATTTTGGGCCTATGTACTTTTGCAAAATGTGGAGGCTGACATAGCATCACCTGGTTCCCGAAGCCCTGGTGTAGGAAGGTAAAGGGTGTACTCCCATGGAGGCACCAGAAACCGAGTCCAGTGGCAAAGATGCACTCTGGGTCCTGTCTCCATCATGTTCCAGTCTTTGTATAGACAATTTTCAGCGTTAGAAAGTAGGAGTTTTTCTGTCCTGCTGTCCAATTGTGGAGCATCAGCAGGTTTCTCACTCACCTGTTATACCCCCTCGCCCCATATCTAAGCCTGTGCTAAAGGTTTCTGCCCGATTAGGGGCTTAGGAGGAGCCAGTGAGCAGGCCCACACTTTAAGCTGTAAACTTGGGGAGAAGCATTTAGCCAATAAAATTGTTGAAGCTCCACAGAGCTGGGGCTGTAGCTGGGGCCTCATGTCAGTCCAAGTACTGTTAGTTCCATTTGTACCAGCTGCTGCTACTGAGCACCAGCTCCTAGGGGTCCAAAGCCCAGGAACTCAGCCTGGTTACAGACCTCTGGTTACAAAGCACCTCTCCCACCTGAAGTGAGTTCTGTGTGATCAGTCTTCAGCAGCCGATGGGCCCAAACAAGCCTCCCTAATTTCTTCAGATGGCCCATGATCTAATTTAAGGGACAAGCAACTAAAAATGTTAAGCCAAATGCATGATAATCTGCTTAGAACACCGAGAAAGCTCTCCTGAGCTACAGAATGGAAGCCAGTCCTACTGCTGCCCGGGGTGGCTGGGGAAGCCGCTTCTGCCTCAGGGCTGTGCTCCTCTGTGTGTTTCTCCCATGGTTCATTCATCTGGCAGGTATGCCTTGAGCTCCCAAGTGAGTGACTACGGCTCAGCCAGGGAGCTGTCAGAGGTGGAGCTGTTGGGAGTGTGGGAGGTGAGGCCTCCTCATCCTTCTTCATGGCAAAGCACCTCAGCAGCTCCTAATGTCTTCTTCTGTTATGCTTTTTGTTTTGTTTTTCTTATTCCTGGTCTGTGACCCAGCTCTGGTTTCCATTGTTGTTCGGCCCACCCACAAATCCCTGAGCTCTTCCCCAGCGTCACAGGGCCTCACCTCTCAGAGTGTGTGAAGTTCGGGGCAATATTACATCATTGCTGATTGCATGCTAGTTATGTTGTTTTTGTAACTTTAACGTAAAAAAGGTAATCCTTTAATGGCAGGGATATTAAAAATTGCTTATGGTCACTTGCAAAATACTGCTGTTTTTAATTTAAAAAATTTTTTTCCTGAAAAACTGGTTCTTGTGGAGAAAAGGGAGCATAATTTCAGAATACTTGTGTTCTTCGTTCTTCCCACTTTCTTTATTTATCCCTCCTCTTCCTCCTTCTGTCACTCATTTTGTTCTTTATGCCTTTTCTGCTAATTCTTGTTTGGGTATTAGAGATGTCAGCTGAGAAGGATTTTAGATAAGGTTAAGCCCTCTTTTTTCTTGGGATCTGCATTGTAACTGAGGGCCCTGGAAGACCTTTCAGACTCAAAATCGAGTGAAGCTAGGAAGACAGAACTCCAGGGAGTAGGACCTTAATTAGTCTCCATGTGTGGTATGTCGTCCCTGTCTGCTGTTTACTCTGCACTCAGTATTGGCTGAGCCTGTGAGGCCTCAGGTGCCTGGGCTTCGGCTCTGCCTTCTGGGTATCCAGCCTGGTGCTAACTAAATGCTCAGCAGTGGTAATTCAAGAAAAGAGAGTCTCTTGCCCTGGAGTCCCAATCAAATTGCCGATAGACTGACCCAAATAGAAAAAGCAGAGAGCTACTTTGGAAAAAAGTTTGATTATCTCCTGTAATTGAATATTTACTTGCCCTGCAGCCCAGTTATCTCAATTCTAGGGATAAATCCAAGAGAAACTCATACATGTATACCAGAAGATTGGTATAAGAATGTTCATAGCAATTCCAAAAGGAAACCCAAATGCCCATGAGCAATGGAATAGACAAATAAATTAGAATATTCACACAATGGGATATTATATGACCTTCAAATCAAATGAACCACAGTGACACATAATAATAGGGACAAAGCCTTACAGTAAAATATTAAATGAAAAAGTTTACTCCCAAAAGATTAAATGTAGCATCATGCCCTTTTTTAAAAAAAGAAAAGAAAAGAAAACTGAAGGGCTTCAGTCTGGTTCAATTGGTTCAGTCAGTTGAGCATCTGACTCTTGATTTTGGCGCAGGTCATGATCCCAGAGTTGTGGGATCGAACCCTACATCAGGCTCCGTGCTGAATGTGGAGTTTGCTTGTGATTCTCTCTCTTCCCCTCTGTCCCTCTCTCTGGCTCATGCTCTCTCTGCTTCTCTCTAAAAAATAAAATTAAAACAATTTTTAAAAACAAAAATTTATTATAATTTACATACAATATAATTGATTAATTTTCAATGTACTGTTTAATGAATTTTGATAATTATATAATCACCACCACCATCAAAACACAGAAAATGATTCTATCTTCTAAAAAGTTTCCTTGTGCTCCTTTGCACTCAAACCCCTTCCCCCATCCTTGGTCCCAGGAAATCACTGATATGCAAAACATATAGTTTTGCCTATTCTAGAATTTCCAATGTGACATTTAAATGCTGAAGCTCCCCTGATGATTCCCAGGGTCACTTTCTTTATTGATGGTTTACAACTGGTCTAACTGGTTACGTGTATCTGGCTTGATTACATGGCCAGAGAAGTATAAAATTCCTTCCCATGAACTTCGCATTTGAGCTCTCCCAAAGGCAAGGCTCCTTACACAGATCATGGTGATTGAAACATCCTTGCTGGTATTTGATATTATCAGTTTTAAACTGTATTCTAGTGGGTTTGTCTGAGTATCTCATTGCGGTTCTAATTTGCATCTCATGTTATTAGAGTTAAATACAACTAAGAATTTAAAAACATTTTTATTTATTTAAAAGAAAAAAATTTTTAATGTTTTATTTATTTCTGAGAGAGAGCGAGAGAGAGAGAGAGAGAGACAGCATGAGCAGGGGAAGGTCAGAGAGAGAGGGAGATACAGAATCTGAAGCAGTCTCCAGGCTCTGAGCTAGCTGTCAGCACAGAGCCCAACATGGGGCTCGAACCTATGAACCCACGAGCCGTGAGATCATGACCTGAGCCAAAGTTTGACGCTTAACTGACTGAGCCACCCAGGTGCCCCTAAAAACATTTTTAAAGAACACAAATGCAATAAAACTATGTAAAAAGAAGTACAGAATGGTTCTCACTGTGGGAATCAGCGTAATGATTCCCACAGGTAAGGTGGATACAATAGAGCTGGAGGGACCATATAGTTAAGTTATTGTCAACTAAATTAGTTAAAAGCTCTGCATAAAAGTGTGTTGTATGGGTCACCTGGGTGGCTCACGTCGGTTAAATGTCCAACTTCAGCTCAGGTCATGATCTTGCAGTCTGAGAGTTCAAGACCCGTGTTGGGTTCTGTGCTGACAGCTCAGAGCCTGAAGCCTGCTTTAGATTCTCCCTATTTCTCTGCCACTACCCTGCTTACTTTCTGTCTGTCTGTCTGTCTCTCTCTCTCAAAATAAATAAATGTTAAAAAAAAAGTGTGTTGTACATCATAAAAATAGTAAAAGTGTGTCGTGCAAAAGGATTATGATTAATCCAATGTTGTGCACAAGATGGCCAAAAATAGAGAGGAGGGAGTAGAGAACCGAGCTCACAAAGTATAAGAGTGCCAAATGTGACTTGATATGGGTTGTGGGAGATATTTAGAGACCAGGAAGCTTAGCAATGTTGCTTCAGTCTTGCTTGTGAGTTCTTCTTTCTGTGTGACCATAAGTGTTGGGGCAGCTGTGGGTCACATTAGAGAGGTAGCTTGGGTCTGTGCTTTTCAGCTTGTTGGGGGCAGGGGTCATAAATCTATCTGAGAAACTGGTAAAAACTAACTTTGGCATTCTCAGGTGAAATATGCATTTTACATATAATCTCAGGGGTTTGGGCATTCCCTGAAGACCATCCATAAACCCTAAATTAAAAACCTTTGGGAAAAAAACCGAACAACTTTGGATTAGAAGGTCTCAGGATTTGATGGGGCACCTGGGTGGCTCAGTTGGTTAAGTGTCCAACTTCAGCTTAGGTCATGATCTCACGGTTTGTGGGTTCGAGCCCTGCATCAGGCTCTGCACTCACAGCTCAGATCCTGGAGCCTGCTTTGGATTCTGTGTCTCCCTCTCTCTTTCTCTGTCCTTCTCCTGCTTGTGCCCTCTCTTACTCTCTCTCAAAAATAAATAAATAAACATTAAAAAGTTACTTTTAAAAAAGGCCACAGGATTTGAGGGTCTTTAGAAGAGGACCAAGGGGGCAAGCAGAGCCCCAGTGGCTAACTCAGATCACCATCTTCTCCTGCCAACCTGCTCTTCTTCCCATCTGCATTCCTCTTCTCCAAACCCAGCACCACCGTGGGGCCCTGCTGCCCAAGCCAGGAACTGCAGTTACCCTTGATGCTTAATTCAGAATAGCAGTGACAGTAACCACTATTGCATTTTGAACAGTTATCTGTCCCAGGCTGATGCTAAACATTGTTTTATAGGCATCATTGTTTCTTTCCTCACAAAATCCCTGAGAGATAGGTACTCTTTTTAGGGCCGTTTCATAGATAATGAAACAAGCTTAGACCACTTAAGAAACTTTCCAAAAATAACACATAATCTAAAGTTTCTTTCCTGATCCCTCTAAAGCAGGCTGAGTTGTTCCTTCCTCTTTGCTTCCCCAGCCCTCTGTAAGTACTATAAATGTAGTACTCCCGTGATTGCTTTCTGTCCTCAACCCCTCCCCAAACTAGGAATTATTTGGGGTAGGAAGCCAGTATGCATCTTCGCATTCCCTCACCCCCCAAAACCAGTATGCTTCATATATAATTAGGTAATCAGTACACATCAAGTATCTGTTGGGTGCTAGGCCCAATCCTCGATACTAGAGAGAGTGGTGAACAAAACAAGGTCCTTCTTCTCACAGGATATATAATCTACTGGGCAAGCTAGGCAAGTAATTACAAATGAATTCCGACTGAATGATAAGTGAACAAAGTACCGAGAGAAGTGAAGAGCACCTTCACCCACGGGACCTAACCTAGCCTGGAGGAAGAGAGGTTTAAACACACCTGAGGATGTGGAGGAGTGAGTTAGGCAGCGGGGATGTGGGGCATGTTCAAGAGAACAGGTCATGTGACTGTGAAGCTCCTGAGGCAAGAGAGGGATATTCCAGGACCTGAAAGAGGTCTAGTGTGCTGAAATGTAGAAGGGGGTGGCTGTGAAATACGAGGTTACAGAAACAGGTGGAAGCCAACTGCACCAGGGCCTTGCAGGCCACTTGAAGGAGTGGGTATTTTATCGTGAGAAATTGGTAGCCATTGCAAGACCGAAAAAAATTTTTTGTTAATGTTTATTTTATTTTTGAGAGAGAGAGACAGAGCATGAGCAGTAGAGGAGCAGAGAGAGGGAGACACAGAATCTGAAGCAGGCTCCAGGCTCTGAGCTGTCAGCACAGAGCCCAACATGGGGCTTGAACTCAAACTATGAGATCATGATCTGAGCCGAAGTCAGATGCTTAACTGACTGAGCCACCTAGGCACCCCAACCATTGCAGGACTTTAAGCCAGAAAATAATCTGATCAAATTTCCATGGGCCTCCTGCTGGAAATATGATTATCAGTAGTATTTGCTGAATGAGGAAATTAGATAACTGGCTTAACAAAAGATTCTTCTGAAAGTCAGTCCCATCCTTAAGCTTACTCAGCCTTCACATCTCTGAGTAAATGGGAATTGCTAAATGTCAAGCTGCTCAGACCACATTTTGAAGCGACACATTAGGAGGTACATTGGCAAATGGGTAGAGCCTGAAGGAGGTGGCCACTATAGAGAGGAAACTGAAAGTCTCAGCCTAGGAAGAGGAATTGATGGAATTGAGGGTATTAAGCCAAGGGAGGGGAAGGCCTAGGGAAGAGAGATGCCATCTCTAAATAGGACTATTCTGAAGCAGGGTGGGGGCAGAGGTATTTTGAGTATCCCTAGGGGGCTGAGCTTGGGCCAGTGGAAGGAAGCTGTAGTGGGCCAGATTGCAGATCAACCTAAGAAATCTTTAAACTAATGTTCTCTGAACTAGGGTTCACAACCATGATTCATTAATGGTCATGAAATCAGTTTTGTGGGTATGGTAGGACTTTTCATAGACCCTTGGTGGAGTTGCCTTCCCCACTCTTTCTGCAAGTAGGCATGGCTATGTGACTTGCTTTGTGAAATATTAGCAGAAATGGTGCTTTTCTTCCACATTTCTGGATGGAAGCTTCGAATGTGAGCATCCGATTTGCCATGTCATTCCCGCCACAGTGATCATGGGAACATTTGTTGAGATGGAATCTGCATCAGCTTGAGTGCCTGAGTGACTGTGTGGAGCAGAGCCCCCCATGGACCTGCATTCGACACGTGGTGAAAATGAAAAATAGCTGTGGTTGTGTTAAGTCACTGAGAATTTGTGTTGTTACTAAAATATAACTTGGTCTATCTTGACTGCTACAGTAGGTATGGGCCAGCTCCTTTTTTAAATTTATTATTGTTTTAAATACGCTGGGTATGGAGCCCAACATGGGGCTTGAACTCACAGCCCCTGAGATCAAGACCTGAGCTGTGATCAAGAGTCAGATGCTTAACCAGCTGAGCCACCCAGGCACCCCAAACCAGCTCCTCATTTTTAATAAAAGAGAATAGAATAGAAAATACCAGATTCACACTAATCTATAGTGACAGACAGCAGATCAGTGGTTGCCTGGGTGGCTTAGGAGGAGAATAAGATTGGGGAGCAAGCAAAGATAAAAAGAATAGATAAAATATGAGAAGGACTTGGCTGGATCAGTGATGATAATGTGGTGTAAACTGGGGAGTGTTATGAACTCAATCATCTGTACCTGAGGCAATGAATGAAAGACTAAACAAACCATTAGTTATGAAAGGTGCTGGTGATGTGCATTTCCTGCTGAGTTGAGTAGGATTGCCTCCCAGGAGGCCTTTCTCCTGATCCAGAGGGCTGACTAGTCAGGAGAGGGAGTATGACCAAGAAGTGGGCAGGTAATTTGGGACTCTTACAAAATTACTGTCCTTTTCTCTCCCCAACCCCTTTTTGTCTGTTTAGGAGATCAGAGCCACTCAGTCCCTTTCTGTTCTGTTCCTTTCAAGCCCTGCTGCCCTTCATGGTCGTCCCTTCCAGACTGGGGCACTTTAATTATACAGTATTTCACGACACTTGAACGTGGACTGTTACTTTAAGCTGTACTCTGTGTATTCCCATGACTGTCCTCAGGGCTCAGTCCTGCTTGGATCTTTCCCCAGAGCTCCCCTGGGGAAGACCTTGGCTCCTCCTGGTGTCTTGAACTGCTTCTCCTTTTTCTTCAGTCTGATATCACCTGCTTTCTATCTTCTAAGAATTTTACTTTTTATTCCTGGTTTGCCAATAGCTCCTGTTTTTCTTTTAAAAATATTTTGTTTTCCTGTGAATGGCGTAGGTAAATGCATGTGCTTTATGTGCCGTCTGGAACCTGAGGCCTCCGAATTGGGTCTTGAAGGATGAATAGAAGTTTGCAAGACATTGTGTGTTGCACAGTGGGGGTGGTCAGAGGAAGAGTATGGAGGAACACTGGACACTAGTGTGTTCAAAGGCACAGGACATCACTGGGGCCTAAAGTGTTTGAAGAAGGCTGAGAAGTTAGTTAGGACCTTCCTTCATACTTGTGCTCATTCCAACAGCCTGGCAGAACCGTTAGACACTGAGTTTTAACCCTATCCATATGTTCATCCAACTCACAGAACCAAATGTGGGCATCTGCTGGAGCCATGGGTTCTCTCTCTTGTAGATGCCTGTTTGTGAAGGAAGCTCTAAGCAGGATGTTGCCTTAGGGAAGAAGCCAGGGAGCTTGATAGCTGCCTGTCCAAGCTGCCAGAATAGTGACATCAGAGTAACTGCAGACAACAGCCCCACACCTTCTGGTTTCAAGGGCATTCACCTTGGTAGACCGAGGAATTGCACAGGTCCCAGCAATAACCAAGAGCAAGGGGCCAAGTGAGAGGAGGTAAGAGGCCTCTTAGGGTTGTACTGAGGTTCAGCAGCAGCCAGTGCTGGAACCTGTTAGGGGGTGGGGTCCTGGGAAGAGAGAAGGACCAGAGTCCCCTGAGAGAACTCTGGGGGGACACATTTGTTTCAGACACAAAGAAATTCAATCCATCTCTAGTCAAAATTTTGAATGGCTCTCAAAGGGATCCTGATCTGCTTTACAAAAGCCATCTTCACAGGGTGCCTGGGTGGCTCAGTTGGTTTCACCTCAGGTCATGATCTCATGGTTAGTGGGTTTGAGCTCCACATTGAGCTCTCTGCTGTCAGCACAGAGCCTGCTTTGGATCCTCTGGCTTCCTCTCTCTGTGCCCCCTCCCTCAATAAATAAACGTAAAAAAAAAAGCCATCTTCACTTTGTGGAATGATTCCCCAGAAAAGCTTTAACAGATTTATGTTAGGATTTGATTTACACACTAACTACCAAGAATATGCTTTCTGTGAAATAAGAGGTAAATGTGTAATAATGGCCTACCAGTGCTTCTCAAGAAGGGAGTCGTGCTTTTCTGCATGCCTGGTTTTCAAAAACTGGTTTGCCACCCTCGAGATGTTGTCTCCCACACTATCTTGGGAGAGAAAGCTCATGGCATATGAGCTGACTCCACACTCATGCTGATGTCACCGGATCCAAGCGAAAAATATGCAGGTTTCAGGATCGAAATAAAAATGTTCCCCTAGGAAAATTGCTACTGCTGTGGCTCATTTCTAGTCACATTCTTTTATTATTTTATTTTATACAGACTTTGCTAGATGTCAGGCACTGTTCTACACATGTGACTAACATGAACTCATTTAATCCTCCTAACTAAGGAGGTAGTCCAATATCCCCACTTTACAGATAAGGAAACTCAAGCGCACAATGGTGAAGAAACTTACCCCACAGTTTCCAATAAATTTAGGAGGGAGAAAGCCTAGTGTTCTGTGTATATCCAAAGAGGACATGGGTTAAAATAGGTTGACAAAAACAGATTTAAGGTGAGGTGTGGATGATGTGTTTCCAAGCTAATGAACAGGAACTTTTAATAACAATTCTAAAGTCTAGATGTCTGTGTCCATATTACAGAGGCAGCAGCGAGTCTTAAAGATCCAGGTTTGACACACGATTGGCCCCCTCACTGGTTATGCATCATTGAGCAAGTCACTGGTTGTGGGCCTCAGTTATCCATCTGGGCAGTGGGGATCGGGAGATATATCAGTTAGCGATTACTTTGTGACGAATTGGCCTCAAAATTAGTGATTAAACAGCATTTGTTATTCTGAGTTTACGGGTTTGCTGGTGGCTCTGCTGAGCTAAGCTGGCCTTGGCTAGGCTCATGCATGTATCTGCATGTAAGTGGCCCTGCTTATCTTGGCTGGGTGCTCTCCCCTGTGTGAGAGCCTGAGCAGGGACAAATGAGCTGAGTAGGTCTCCCCGCACATAGCCTTATCCCTTAGCTTGAACTTGTTCTCTTGGCAGTGGCAGGGTACCAGGAAAGAGAGAGAAAATTCTCTTGCAGCCTAGGCTCAGAAACAGCACAGCATTCCTTGCGCTGCACTCTTTGGGTTAAAGTAAGCCACAAAAGTAAGCCCAGGTTTAAAAGGGTGAGGAAAGAGATTCCACCTACCAAAGGGAGGAGCTACAAAGTTATTTTGCAAAAAGCACTAGAAATCTAGCACAAAAATCTAGAAAGGAGTGTAGTACTGGGATCATTTATGTAGTAAGCTTACCACAGGAGATGGACCCCCTAACTTAGAAGACAGTGTAGGGGAAGTGGGGGCCTTTAAAGTGGTAGGGAGGCCCAGACAACTGATGTCAAAGACCTAACAGTGCTTTGAGAATTGTGAAACACTTCATGAATAGTGCTTCTGAGATTGGTACCCTACCTCACCTGTGGGAGTGTGAATTCCTTGAAGCAGGGCTGTGTCCCTTCAGTACTGAGGGAAGTTTCCCAAGTGAAAGGAAACGGAGAAGCAGAGAAGTTAATGGCAACAGGGGCACACTCTGCATTCTCACCCCCAGAACCAGAGACAGACTTCAAACCCTCTGGAATCTGAGAAGCTCCCTTCCCTTTTGCAAGTTCTCCTTCCCTTTCTTGCAACTCTTCCCCCACCTCCAAGGGAAGGAGGCAGGGTATTACCTGTCTTCCTGACAACTGAGCACACACAAGGATGACTTGCTCAAGGTCACCAACTAATGGGGGAGGGACACCCTGATCCTGCCCAGGGAACCCACCTGAGGGACTGTCAGTAAGAGTAACTCTCCCCAACACTGTAACAGATGAGTGCAGGTACATGCTGTTCTGGCTCTCAGAATGGTGTGGTGTTGACTGACTTACAGATGCCTTTTGGATAACACAGGTGGAGCCTTGGAAACCTATTCCCCACCGGATCCTCGAATCTCCCTGCTCTTCCATTCCATGGTCTCTGCCTCCAGCTCCTCCACATTGCCTTTCCCCAAACACTGGTAGGATTGCATCACATTTCTGCTTACTAATGAACTAATGTTTATTGAACTCTCACAATGGGCCAGGTGCTCTTCTAAGCTCTTTCCTTGATTAAACTCATTTAATCTTCCCAATTCTTCCCAATTCTGTAAGGCAGTCACTTCTCTCATTCCCCATTTTGTAGATGAGGCAACTAAGGCACAAGAAGTTAAAGTGACTTATTCAAGGTGACATCGTAAGCAAGTGGCAAATAGGATTTGAACTCAGGCAGTCTGGTTCCTGAGCTTGGGCTTCTCAGGCCAGAAAACCCCTCTCTGTAGGTGTCTTTTTAAAAAAATAATAATAATAACAATAATATAATGGTTAACATGCATGGAATCCTTACTATATGCTAGGTCCTGTTCTGGCTCTGTTATGTGCATTAACTCATTTGATTCTTATAATAGTACTAGAGAATTGGGGGGGAGGTACTATTATTGTCCTCATTTTATAGGTAAGGAAACTGGGACACTATCACACAATAAGGATGGGTTGTCAGACACTCTAGCTTCAGAGCCAAGTTTTATATACCTCTGTACTATCTGCTTCCCCAAGGGCTGTTCAGCACAAGGGCGCAGCATCCAAAGGCCCTTTGGGTTTATGCAGTATGATCTCTGCTTTTTCCACCAAAGTATACCTTTTGTCTCTTGGCCTATGTATGTTTTTTCCTTCCAAAGCTCCAAAGGCCAGATCTGAGGTTTGGTACTTGCCTCAGTTTCCCCAGCAGCAGGCCTATCAGGTAGTAGCAGGGGCCGGTAGCAGTTTGTTGAATTGAACCACAGAATGTTAGAAGGTGAAGGGATGATCTCTCAGAGGAATGAAGTGAGCACCCGCCATGACCTGCACATTAGACTTGGTCCAGGACTTGCTGTCTTGGCTTCCAGACCCCACCCAGAACCCTCAGATCCTTTCTGTAAATTAAATCCCTCTTAATATGCCCCCAGGAGGCTACTACTTAGGGAAACCAACATCACAGCAAAGAAACACAAATGAAGGTTTTATTAACAGAGTTCCTAAATTAACAAATTTTGGGCCAGGGCACCTGGGTGGCTCAGTTGGTTAAGTGTCTGATTCCTGATTTCAGCTCAAGTCATGATCTTAAGGTTTGTGAATTTGAGTTCTGCATCAGGCTCCATGCTGACAGTGTGGAGCCTGCTTGGGATTTTCTCTCTCTCTCTCTCTCTCTCTCAAAAATAAGTAAACTTAAAAAACAAAACAAAGAGACCCTACAAATTTTGGGTCAACTCACAGCCGGTTATAAACTTGCTGATTAAACCTCAGCATGGCCTTAGTTTCCCCATAACTCTAATCTTTTTTTATAATTAAAATTTTTTTAATGTTTTATTTATTTCTGAGAGAGAGGGAGAGAGAGAGAGAGAGAGAGAGAGAGAGACAGGGTGAGCAGGGGAAGGGTCAGAAAGAGAAAGAGAGATACAGAATCTGAAGCAGGCTCCAGGCTCTGAGCTGGCTGTCAGCACAGAGCCGGATGTGGGGCTCGAACCATGAACTGAGATCATGACCTGAGCTGAAGTCAGATGCTTAACAGACTGAGCCACCCAGGCACCCTTAAAAATTTTTTTTTAATGTCAGTTACTTTTGAGAGAGACTAAGAGAGAGAGAAAGAGTGGGGGAGGAGCAGAAAGAGAGGAGGACAGAGGATCCAAAGTGGGCTGTGCACTGACAGCAGACAGCCAGGTATGGGGCTCCAACCCATGAACCATGAGATCATAACCTGAGCTAAAGTCCGACACTCAATCAACTGAGCCACCCAGGCGCCCCCTTGCCATAACTATAATCTTAATTTCTCCTTCGTGAGAGGAAGTGTGTGTCAGAAAGAATGCTTCTCATTTCACAAAAAGGAAAGTTTAGTTACCCCAGGTCACCCAGAAAGCAAAGGGTTGAGTCAAGGAATAGAATTTCTTTATTCCATCAGAAGATGGGGTGAGATAACCTTGCAAGACCTACTTCATTGCATGGCAAAGGAAACAATCCACAAAACTAATAGGCAACCAACGGAATGGGAAAAGATAGTTGCAAATGACATATCAGATAAAGGGCTAGTATCCAAAATCTATAAGAANAGGCAAAGGCAAAAATATCATATGTTTGCACATATAGGAGGATTAGGAGGAACACAGCAGAGGACCGTGGGGGAGAAGAAGGGGGGAAATGGTGGGGGAGAGGGAGGGAGGCAAACCATGAGAGACTCATGAATGATGAGAACAAACTGAGGACGAATGGGTGTTGGGGGAGAGGGAGGAGATGGGCCTGGAGGAGGGCACTTGTGGGGATGAGCACTGGGTGTTATTTGGAAACCAACTTGGCAATAAACTATNAATAAATAAATAAATAAATAAAATAAAAGACCTACTTCAGATTGGGGTTTCCATCATCCTGCATTGTCAGCTCTTCTAGGGAAACTGAGGTCCAGAGAAACTTATAAAAGGGCCATGAGTACTAAGTAAGAACTCAGCAGCACTCAACTGGGATTGAAGATTTAGATACACAAGGCTTTGGACGCCTCCAAAATATCCTCAAGAGTCTGACAGTGACTTACAAGACCCTCAGGTCTGGATTCTTCCAATATCAGTTGTGAAAACTAATATAAGGAAACTTCATTTATTATTTTATTTTTTAAGCAAACTCTTAAAAAAGTAAACTCTTACTTCTAAGTAAACCCAGTGGGGGGCTCCAACTCACAACCCTATGATCAAGAGTCACATGCTCTAGCAACTGAGCCAGCCAGGTGGCCCACGAAACCTCATTTTTAAAAAAAATTTTAATGTTTTATTTCTTTGAGAGAGAGAGAGAGAGAGACAGAGTGAGCAGGGGAGGGTCAGAGAGAGAGGGAGACACAGATTCTGAAACAGGCTCTAGGCTCTGAGCTAGCTGTCAGCACAAAGCCTGATGTGGGGCTCGAACCCATGAACCGTGAGATCATGACCTGAGCTGAAGTCAGATGCTCAACCGACTGAGCCACCCAGGTGCCCCCACAAAACCTCATTTAAAGTGGGGTCAAAGGGGCGTCTGGGTGGCTCAGTCGGTCAAGCGTCTGACTCTTGATCTCAGCTCAGGTCATGATCATGGTTCGTGAGTTTGAGCCCAAAGTTGGGCTCCAGACTGATGGTGGGGTGTGGAGGGGTACTGCTTAGGATTTTCTCTCTGCCTCTCCCCTACTCATGCTGTCTTATCCTGNACAACTCAGCCAATGAAAAGCCACTATACTTCAAACTCTCAGTTTACTTCAATGGACTTTTTATTTCTAACAGCCCCGCCCAACTTTCTCCTTTCCTCTGTAAAAGAACTTTCTCTGCTTTATTTCCTGGACTTGCCTGTGGTTTTGGCCTGGCTTAGTTGTCAGGAGCTGCAACTCTCTGCTATTCCAGAATAAACCATTTTTGCTTTTAAAATAAGTGATAATGTTATTTTATTTATTTAAAAAAAGTTTTTAACGAGTTTATTTTTTATTGAGGGACACAGAGAGACAGAGCATGAGCATGGGAGGGTCAGAGGGAGGTGGAGACACAGAATCTGAAGGAGGCTCTAGGCTCTGAGCTGTCAGCACAGACCCTGATATGGGGCTTAAANGTCAGAAGGAAGAGTTCTCATGCACTGTCACTCAATTGCAGACCCAGCAGGAAGGGACATACCTTACAAAATCTTACAATTTTACTACCCATCTGGAGGAAAAAAGGATTTTTTTTTCCTCCCCAGAAACTGCCCAGCTAATGAGACAATGTCACAACTCAGCCAATGAAAAGCCACTATACTTCAAACTCTCAGTTTACTTCAATGGACTTTTTATTTCTAACAGCCCCGCCCAACTTTCTCCTTTCCTCTGTAAAAGAACTTTCTCTGCTTTATTTCCTGGACTTGCCTGTGGTTTTGGCCTGGCTTAGTTGTCAGGAGCTGCAACTCTCTGCTATTCCAGAATAAACCATTTTTGCTTTTAAAATAAGTGATAATGTTATTTTATTTATTTAAAAAAAGTTTTTAACGAGTTTATTTTTTATTGAGGGACACAGAGAGACAGAGCATGAGCATGGGAGGGTCAGAGGGAGGTGGAGACACAGAATCTGAAGGAGGCTCTAGGCTCTGAGCTGTCAGCACAGACCCTGATATGGGGCTTAAACCCACAAACTGTGAGATCATGACCTGAGCCGAAGTCTGACACTTAACGGACTGAGCCACCCAGGGGCCCCAGTGAGTTTTGTTTTTTAAGGTTAACACATCTAGGCTCTTCATTCAGACAATAAACATTTGTGCAGGGCCTACTATGTGCCAGGCACCAATCATAAAGGACCTCACACACTACTAACAATCCTGTGAGGTAGGCATTATAACCATCCCTCTTTTACAGGTTAAGGCACAGATTCAGAGAAGTAAACAGAACTGGAGGAGCAGCAGAGTGTTTCAGCAGTGGGCATTCCCAGCCACAAAGCACTTTCCCACACCACATCCCACTGAGTTTCACTTCCAGGGGCAGTTATGGTAGTACTGCTTGATGGTTAAGAGCAATGGTTTGAGATAAGAGCTGAGTCTGAGTCCCCAACTCAGCCATGTGTGTGACCACAGAAGTCGTTTAACACCTCTTGTCCTCAGTTACCTGACCAATAAAATAAGGATAATAAAAGTGCCTTCCTCATAGGTCTGTTGGGAGCATAAATGACATAAAACACATAAACAAAAAGTCCTATGATAAAGGCCTGGATGGGAGTATTTTGTTTGTGTATCTAATCTCCCCCATCCCCCTTAGGAAGAGTGCCAGGTCCCCAGACTCCTGGTCAGGGTTTTTTTTCTGCTCTCTGGAAATAAACTCCAGGAGGGCCCCTGACTGGAGAAGGGGAGGTGGCTGAGCAAAAGGACCTGGCCATGAAGAGCCCTGAGTGAGAGACATGGGTCTAAGGGTTGGGAAAAGGAAGGGGGCAGCGGGTGGGCTCCCCAGGGGAACTTCCTGTGTCCGCGGAATTTCTGAGCGTGGGAGAGGTGAGCATCCTGGGAGGGTCGCCAGGAACGATGCAACTAAACTGTTTGCAGGATCAATCAGGCCCTCGAGTCCAATCGGTCGCTGCTCCCTGCCCTCCGGGCCGGCTTTTCCCGCAGAGGGCTCCGGCTGACTGCGTCTTCCGGGAAGCTGGGGCTGTGAGGTGCGCCGGGCGTAGGCTTACCGAGGGCGCGCACGGAAGGCCGTTGCCCCTCCCGCCCCTCCCGGCCCGCTGAAGGAGGACGCGGGAAGTGACCCTAAACCTGCCGCGGGGCTTGACCTTGACAGTTGCGCATCACCGGCCTCCCGCCCGCTGCCAGGCAACGGCGCGCTGCCGGGTAGGCCAGCGGCCGCGCGCCCTCCTCCAACCCCTTCCGCGCAGGGTGGGACGCGGGATCCTAGGCCGATCCAGGCCGGGTTTTGCGGCGGCACGCGCGCGTGCTGATCCCTCGTCCGCAGTTCAGTGCAAGGTTGGCGGCAGTGGGGGCATCATGGTGCTGGACGAACTGTGGACCGCGCTCCCTGGCGCCTCCGTGGCTTCCCTGGTCTGTTGCTTGGTGGCAGCGGCCGTGGCCCTGCGCTGGTCAAGTCGTCGGCCGGCACGGGGAGCCGTGGCCCGGGCGCGACAGAAACAGCAGGCAGCCCTGGACACCATGGATAAGGCGGCGCAGCGCTTCCGCCTCCAGGTGACCGCTCGGGTCGTGTGTGTGTGTGTGTGTGTGTGTGTGTGTGTGTGTGTGTGTGTGNAACGTGGGGTATCCCTAGCAGCATTTTCGGCCGCACTGGTGCGCGGAGGGGCAGGTGGCCGGCCGCGCAGGTTTTACGTTCGTTCGGAACTTCTCTTGGCCCTAATGCATTCCATACTCTTTCTGAGGTAGAGCCGAGGGGAGGCTGGAAAACGAAAAGGACAGGGCAGGGCAGGAAAGGCCATCGCCGCACTGGGTCAAAGAGAGAGGAGCTCTGCTCCATGCCAAAGAGGCTCAAGACTTGTAGAAGGCTAACTAAAGTGCAAGTGTGAGAACCAGTATGACGCCTGGGTTCGAGTCACAGAGCCATGGCCAAGGGAATCCCGAGAGCTCATAGTTCAAAGTCATTTATTTGTGCGTGATGATACTGGGAGGGAGCCAGAAAAAGACTTGCCCAAGTGCAAAAGGGGGCTGGGCTGGAATAGAAGTCTCCCCAGCTCCTGCTCTAACCCCTTACTGGCCCCTTTCCCTAAGCAGGTGTAATTCCAGCCCTTCCCCGGCCGATCTGTCAACAAGCTTTTCTCATTCTGGTTCAGCTCAGTGTGTGCCTAGGTGCCTGGAAGGGGCCTGGAAGCGGAGGCTTTCCCTCAAGGTGTTTGAGACACTGGACCCAGTTAGAAGTCAAAATGATAAATTCTGAGAGATGTTCTTTTGTACCGTGAGAGGAAAAACTTGCCACGATTGGTTGTGAGGTTTATGTTTGATAGGAATCAGATCTGACAGGTGGAAAAGCATTCCAGGTGACTGGGGACGCAGCAGGAGTCAGGAGGATGTGCCTAGGTGGGAGCCAGGGAACAGAAGGTTGCTCTTAGCAGATGCTGTGATTTTAGAGTTTGGGGCAGAGCTGGAATGAGGACCTGCATGCATGCCCAGTGGTACTTTCCAGCCTCATTCCAGTGGAGGAGAGCAGGGAAGGGATATTAGGTAGGGAGACCAGACCTTAGGATGCCAGGCCCAGGGTGCAGCCTTGATCACGGTGTCTTTTAGCTGCTATGGATTTATTCCACACCATTTCTGGGCCAGAATATATCATATTTATTTATTTATTGAAAAAAGTATGTATCTGGTTCTAGCCTCTATTCATCAAGCTTGCCAAAAAGCCCACCATCAGTCAGTTTTTAGATGTTGAATCCACATTGGCCACTGACCCTACCTGAGCACAAGTTCTTCACTTCCTAAGTCCCCCTTCTCTGGCTGAGTTCCCAGGTACCCCACTCAGGGATCCTTGCAGTGATCCCTGGCTCACCCTGGAGACACTCAGCTGCTCCCGAGGCCCCAGTTCTTTAGCAACAGCCCGAACTGCCGCCAGCCAGCAAGAACTGTGCAGGGGCAGCATCAGCGATCTGCCCACGGTTCCTACCCACTGAACTCCTCTCCCAGTCACAAGACACCCACCTGCTGGCAGGGATGTCATGTGGTAGAAGGTTGGGTCTTCTTCTCTTTAGCTCCAGACACCAGCATCTAGACAGTTTCCCTCTGGAGCAACCGCCTTTCATTATCTTTTTTTTTTTTAAGTTTATTTATTTTTGAGACAGAGAGAGAAAGAGCATGAACGGGGCAGGGGCAGAGAGAGAGGGAGACACAGAATCTAAAACAGGCTCCAGGCTCTGAGCTGCCAGCACAGAACCCAATGTGGGGCTTGATCCCATGAACCGTGAGATCATGACCTGAGCCAAAGTCAGCCGCTTAACCGACTAAGCCACCCAGGCACTCCCATTATTTTTAAGAACCAAATCTTCCAGGGACACCTGGGTGGCTCAGTCAGTTAAGGGTCAGACCCTTGATTTGGGATCAGGTCATGATCTCCTGGTTTGTGGGATTGAGCTCCGCATCCGGCTCTGTGCTGATAGTGCAGAGCCTGCTTGGGATTCTCTCCTTTTCTCTCTGCTCCTCCCTTGCTTGTGCTCTGTCTCTCAAATAAACATTAAAAAAAAGAATAACTAGGGCACCTGGGTGGCTCAGTTGGTTAAGCGTCCGACTTCGGTTCAGGTTATGATCTCATGGTTCGTGGGTTTGAGCCCGTGTCGGGCTCTGTGCTGACAGCTAGCTCAGAGCCTGGAGCCTGCTTCAGATTCTGTGTCTCCCTCTCTCTCGGTCCCTCCCCTGTTCACACTGTCTCTATCAGAAGTAAATAAAACATTAAAAATTAAAAACAAAAAAGAATAACCAAATTTTCCAGGACAGAGGTTATGGCCTTGAAATACAAAAACCTGTTTATATAACCCCCCTGGGGCAAAAGAATCTGGTGTCAGAAGACCGAAGCTTGGCTCTTCCAAGTGGGTAAACAGCGAAATGTACACTTTGACTTTGCCGTGACTGTGGAAGAGAAAGGGAGAAATTTCTCAGGAGTCTCACTGGTTTGAGCAGTCAGCAAGGGGATGGGGTCTTGATGACAGTAACTCTGAAAGGCCTTGGGGGCAGTTAAGAGGTAGGTGGTTTTGCTGAACTCAATCCCTTGGAACCTTGGGAGCAGCTCCTTCCTTCTTCCTGCCCCTAAGGTGCCTTTCTCCTTGGCTCTGGATGGATGATGGGAATATGGGCTTTGAGGCTGTCTCAGCAGCCTTTCTTCTGGGACTTTTTCAGGCCAGCCCCAAATAGCAAGGGGCAGTGAGGTAAGCAGGGCCCTGGGCAGGTCCTAGGGGAATACAGCAGCTGGTAGTACAGCTCCAGACTGACAGACTCCTGACAAAGCTAGCTGGGAGCCCGGATACCTCCCGTGTTCCCAGGCACCGCTGGAGGAGGGGCAATCCTAATCACCTCTAGAATCATCACAAAATGGTTCACCTCTCTCGACTGCAGAGCAACTGGAGAATAAGGCCTGTTTCTGGTGACTCTCTGTTGACCACATGAGGCTTAACCTGTAGCAACTCTTTGCTCACTTTTTTTCTGCCCGGCCCCCTGAATGAGTTTAGACTGAAGAGAAGGACTACCATCAATAGGTAGTTTATTACGGCTGGAAAAGATAAGCCAGAATGCCTGCTCATGCCTCTGTGCCTTTGTACTTGTAGTTTGACCCCAAAACCAATCTCTTTCAACCCCTTTTGCCAGAATTCCACTGGTCTTCACAAATGCCACTTCCTTCAGCTGGATCTGATGTGTAGTTTCATCTCCTGGCCTTCTCTGAGCCCAGCCTGAACCTGACTTTAAAACAAAATGATTCAGTAGATGAGTTGAGGGTGCATAATGTAGTTTTTGTTGAGACCACTATCAGTGGACCACATGACCCAATGGAAAAGATATCTTGAAATAGAACAAAAGTGATAAAAACCATAAGGGAAAAGAAAAAAGTCATGGGGGATAGTGTAGGCTAGCTGGAATTAGGGTAGTAAGGGACTCAAGGAGAAAAACAGCTGGAGGAGGGACAGTGATTCAATGATAACTATAGGATCCCTCCCTTGAGAAAGAATATGCTACTAGGTGGCCCCATGCTTAGTTAGAACCTATTTGTACACTTCCCTTCATTCTCCATACAAATTTAATTTCCCCTGGGTTTGTAGACAGGCCTCCTGAAGGTGCAGACTTTCTTTGGTGTCTTATGAAAGAGAAAATGTCTCAGCTGCCTGATAACTAGTCGAAGACTTAAAAATAGCTGTTAGCAATGCTGTCATCAGTCATCAACATGGAAGAACATAGGACAGAATTAAACTTTGTGCTACATTTTTTTTAAACGGAGAGAGCCTGCTGACAGCTTCGAGCTGAGGCTCACAGGGACTTTGTGGCACCTTGCAGCAAGATGGGAAATGGTGGTGACCACACTGTTGGTGGTAAGTCTCCTCATGTGGTGGGCTCTCAGCTGATTTTTACTTTCTTCCCCATACTCTTAGGCATTTTTTTTCCTATAATGAGCACACTTATGTAATCAGAAAAAAAAAGGAATCTTGCTATTTTCATGCTATTTTTATCACGAAGCGAAAAAGGCAAGGTGTAGTAAGTACTGCGTATATAGTATGGTTCTTTTGTGCAAAAACAGAACATATAAAAACAATTACATACATGGTGAGTTTTTCATAAACATTTTTTCCCCTGTAAGAATGGTTTCATTAGAAACCATTAACTTTGGTTTCCTTTTCAGAAGAGGGACTGGGCAGGGTGGTCCCAGGGATGGGGTGAATGTTCATTTTCATTAAAAAAAATTTGTAAGTGTTTATTTATTATTGAGAGACAGAGAGAGACAGAGCAAGAGCATTGGAGGGACAGAGAGAGGGGGAGACACAGAATCTGAAGCAGGCTCCAGGCTCTGAGCTGTCAGCACAGAGCTTGATGTGGGGCTCAAATTCACAAACCACGACGTCACGACCTGGGCTGAAGTCAGACACTTAACCAACTGAGCCACCCAGGCACCCCTCATTTTAATTTTGTATATATATATATATATATATATTTTTTTTTTTCTGACTGAAAGAGAACTTTTTATGACTTTTATGTACAGAAAACTCAACAGCGTCCACTTAGCCCAGTTTGATGGCCAGTGCTTTAGCCTTTGCCTTTTCTAGTTTGGCAATACAAGCCACCAACTCTGGACCCTGGGCATTACCTCTGGCAGATCTCATCATATCTGTCATTGTAATTGGTCCCGATGGTTTCCACCAGCTTAGCCAGAGCCCCTTTGTCTTCCGAGTTAACTGTGAAGGCAACACAGGTCTGGTCTTCCTGTGGACCAGATTCCTGAGCCTGGTTTTCCCCTTGATGATGCAGTAGGGAGCCCCCATCTTCTGACACAGGCCGGCAGGAAGACAGCCCACTCAATGCGATCCGCATCACGTGTCAGTCACTGTCGACTGAGTCTTCTTGTTGTCTACCAAGATGGTGACACATTAACCCCAGCTTGAAGGACAGACAGCCTCTTAGTGGGAACATCTCCTTTGCTGACACCTTTCTTCTCAGCCCAGACCAACAGTCTCTGCTTCTTTTTTTTTTTATTTTTTTTTAATGTTTTTATTTATTTCTAGGAGAGAGAGAGAGACAGCGTGAGCAGGGGAGGGTCAGAGAGAGAGGGAGTCACAGACTGAAACAGGCTCCAGGCTCTGAGCTGGCAGTCAGCACAGAGCCTGACACGGGGCTCGAACCCACGAACCACGAGATCATGACCTAAGCGAAAGTCGGACGCTTAACTGACTAAGCCACCCAGGCGCCCCCAACAGTCTCTGCTTCTTTTTTTGCTTTGTCTCTGATCTATACCTGTGGGCCAGCTTAAGCAGCTGAGTAGCTGTTTGGCAGTCCAAGGCCTGGGTGAGCTGGTTAATTTCAGGGGACAACTTCAGATGTTTATAGAGAATAGCCCTTTGCTGCTGCATCCGGACGTAGCGGGGCCATTTGACAAAGCAGGCAAGGTCCCTCTAGGGCTGGATGTCCTGTCCGATGACAAAATTCTTGGGCCTTTTCTCAAGTGGGATTGACCACCTTCTCGGCTTCCTGCTTCTTCAGAACAGTAGGGACCAGGGCCACCTTCTTCCCCTTGGCCTTCTTCCTTTCAGCATCTTGGATGGCTGGAAGAGAGAGAGAGCTTTCATTCTGTATATGATTTAAAAATATATATCACCAGGAATTATCAAGCACATGTGGGAAGAGATTATAGCAGTTCAAACATGCTGTTCCTACTGACTAGAACACTCTTTGTCCCTACTTACCCCTCTTTGCCAGGCCACCTATATTCTACCTTTCACCTGAGCATCACTTTTCGATAAAGCCTTCCCAGTTCCCCAAGGCAGGGTCAGGTGGCCTTTGTTTGTGCCATTGTTTTTCTTCTTTGTGGCTTCCTTTGTGTATATGTGTGTGTGTGTGTGTTGTATATCCGAAGTGAGTATGATATCTGTTTAACAAGTTAAGAGGTGGGAGTAGAGCGTTCCTGCTGTGAAGTCCAGGGTACAAAGGCTCTGTGGTGGGTGTGTGTGGAGGGTGTGTGTGGAGGGTGTGAGTAGGTGGTGTCTCATGGAAGGGTGCAGAGGAGTCTGGCAGGAACACAGCCTCGAAGCATTTCCTGGAATACCTCTGGAGCTTGTGGTTCTGACAGAGACTTTAAGGGGAGCAGCAAGCCCTGCTTTGCACTGGCTGGCCTGGCTGGAAGGGTGGGTGGATGGCTTGGGCATGGCAACCAGTAAGGTGGCTTTGTGTGATCCAGGAGAGAAAGGATGGGCAGGAGGATTAATTGGATTTGGATGGGGGGGTGAGGGGTGAGAGGGAGGGAGGAGTCCTGCCTGCTTTCCAAGTCTAACATCTGGATGGACACAGCCCTTCCCTGAGCAAGGTACCTGGAACAGGAGGCAGTGAAAAGTGGGGGAGCAGCGAGCTCAGGGAGAAGGACATAAGGTGAGCGGCAATGGGAATAGTCCCTGAGCGCCAGAGCTCAATTGAGTCAGGCTGGGTGGGAAGGGTCAGGAGGCCGTGGGTTAGGTAGAGCATGGAGTGGAAGCCACGAGAAGGATTCACTTTTCCCAGCATCAGGGAGGGAAGAAGAGGTGCCCAGAAGAACCTGTCTTTTCCCACATCTGGCTCCTTCTCATCCTTTCACAGCTGAAAGAAATGTCACTTCCTTAGAGAGGCCTGACCATCCCTCTGAGTCAGTTCTCTCTTACTTCCATTACACCAGCGTGTTCTTGTGTTCTCATACTTTCCGTGATCTGTCCATTATTTGTTAACTTGTTTGTTTTCTTGAATGTAGGCTCTGTGAAAGCAGGGACTTGTTTGTCTTGGTTACCTCTAAATTCATAGCCTTTAACGTAGTCCTTGGCACATAGTAGGTACTCAGAACACGTTTGTCGACTGTCTGAATAAATGGATCACAGAAGTAGAAAAGAAACGGGAGAAAAGCCAGGAAAGGTAGTATCTTCATGCCCAGGAGGCAAGTGAAGAGAACTAGTATGTGGTCTCAGTACCTTTGAATACCATGTGAGACATGGAGCAAATATCAGAGTAGATTATCTCTTGGATTTGGCACCAGGAGGCCCCTGGTGACCTTGGCAAATGCAGAGGAGAGTGGGGGTGGGAAGCGGTGGCTGTGATTCAGAGGTCCTCCTCTAACTGTGTTTACTAATTGGCTCAATACCTTTGAGGAGAGAGCAAGCTGGGTTTTCAGGCAGAGGCTGACCCCAGAGACTCTGGGAGCCTTCAGGATCTGGCAGTCAGGTGTCCGATCAAATGTCCTTCCTCCATCAGAGAGCTTTTCTCTGACCACCCTCTTCCTACCTGTGTACCCCCCACTCACCACACCAGGTTTTATTTTCTTCAAGCTATTTCTTACTATCTCAAATGTTTGTTTACTTATTAATTACCTGTGCTTCCCAAAGCATGGACATGCCTTTTTTGTTCACTGTTGGATCCGCAGGGCTGGTATGGTGCTTAGTAATATATATCTGGAATGAATGAAAAACCCCTCTCTTTTAGGTGTGGCCTCTAGCTGCAGCCCCAACCACCCAGGAGAGTGTCTTCTTTTCTCATCTCCCTTGCCAGGGATTGAGTGGTTAGGTGCAGGCTGACAGCCAGCGGACAGCCAATGCCGAGTGGGCAGAGAACTATAGTTTACCTGTATGGTCCCAGATGATGCACTTAGCCACTTGGTACCTTAGTTTCTCTTTCTTTCTTTCTTTCTTTCTTTCTTTCTTTCTTTCTTTCTTTCTTTCTTTCTTTCTTTCTTTCTTTCTTTCTTTCTTTCTTTCTTTCTTTCTCTTTCTTTCTCTCTTTCCCTCTCTCTCTCTCTCTCCCCTTGCCTTTCTATCTTCCTCTCTTCTTCCCTTCCTTCCTCCTTCCCTCCCTCCCTTCCTTCTTTTCTTCCTTCTTTCCTTTTTTAAGTTTATTTATTATTTATTTTGAGAGAGACAGAGACAGCATGAGTAGGGGAGGGGCAGAGAGGGAGGGAGACAGAGAATCCCAAGCAGGCTCCACACTGCCAGTATGGAGCCTGACATGAGGCTTGAACTCACAAAACTGGGAGATCATGACCTGAGCTGAAACCAAGAGTAGGATACTTATGCCAACTGAGCCACTCAGGTGCCCTGGTACCTCAGTTTCTTTATCTGTGCAATGGCGATGGTAGCAAGATTTAGTCAAAGCATAGAGTGCAGCAGCATGGTGCAGCTGGCAGTTGCCAGTGGTGGTAGCTTGTGATGGTTTAATAATCAGCTTGGGCATGGCCTCTCCTAGGGCACCCCCTTTGATAACCTTCTAGAAGAGGTATATCTGTACTGTCTATAGGTGACAAGGGCCTGCCCAGGCTGGACCACATTTCTGGTGTCAGAGCCACAGGTGGGAAGGTCTGTCATGGATTGGCATGTGACAGTTAGCATCTGCTTTGGCAGGTGTGGGGACTTAGGGGCATGGGCCACAAGTGTCTGCTGTGGGCACTTGGGGCCTGTGAGGTAAAGAGGTACTTAACTGAAGTGTCTCCTTAGAACCCTGACCTGGACTCCGAGGCACTGCTGGCCCTGCCCCTGACTCAGCTCGTGCAGAAGTTACACAACGGGGAACTGACCCCAGAGGCTGCACTCTTCACCTATGTGGGAAAGGTAAGGATTGCCGGCCTCCTCCCTCTCTCAGCAAAGGCTGGGGGGAAAACCTGGCCTGGAGTTAGTCTCTCTGAGGGCCAGGGTGGGACCACAGTGCCAGGGGCTGCCAGGAGCTGCGTAAGAGAGAGAGAATGAGAGAGAGACAAAGGGCGAGAGGGAGGGAGAGAGAGGAGATTGAGAGAGAGAAAGAGAGAGGCAGGCTGACTTGGTGTGTGTGTTGGTGAGAGGGCAACACTGAGCATCTTGTCTTAGCTAAAAGCCTGGCTTTCAGCCCAGACTTCCCTCTGCCTCCCGCCTCCACCCCATCTGTCACCAAGTGTGGTCTGTTCTCTTTCTATAGCTCTCTCTGGTCCGTCCCTTGTCCCTGCCACCCCTGCAGCCACCCTGGTCCTCCACCACCGTCTCCCTCCAATGGTAGGGCCCCAGCCTCCTGGCCAGATTCCCTCTTAGGTCTCCATTTCTTTAGACTCTGCTCTTCTGTTCCTCTTCAGTCTCCGGCATCCTGTCTGGCCAAGGCCTTCTGGAGTGTGGGCATCCATAGCTCAGCCGCCCACAGTTTCCTGGCACCTGGACCCGCCACGCTGTGCACTGGCTTGTGTGGGATTCCCTTTACCTGGAAGGCTCTTCTCCCTCTTCTTTGCCCCTCCTGGGGCAACAGACACTGCTGGCTGAGCCTTCAGGGCTCAGAGAAAGAAGCCATCTTCCAGGGAGGCTCCCCTGACCCTTCCTTCCCAGCCTGAGTCAGGGTTCCCTCTTCAGTGCTCTTTCTTTCTTTCTTTTCTTTTTTAAAAATGTTTGTTTATTTTGAGAGAGAGAGAGAGAGAGAGAGAAGGAGGAGGAGGAGGAGAAGTAGTAGTTGTAGTGGGGGAGAGGGGCAGAGAGAGAAAGAAAGAGAATCACAAGCAGGCTCCATGCTCAGTGCAGAGCCTGATGTAGGGCTTGATCCCACGACTGTGAGATCATGACCTGAGCTGAAATCAAGAGTTGGACACTTAGCTGACTGAGCCACCCAGACGCCCCTCTTTCTGACTTTCTAACACATCTCTCATGGCATCTTAGGGCTTGTCTTGTCCTTCTGTTTCCCCTGTCGATGTGGGCTCCTGTGGACAGAGCTTGTCTCATTTGTCTTTGTACTTGGTGCTGAATACTTACTGGCTTTCATACAGTAAGGGTTCAAGAAATATGTTTGAAATGAAATGACAGAAAAAGAGTTGTGATTTATGAGTTGACTTATGTGTGATTTCTTGAAACAGAGTGTGTGACAGTGGGTATGACTTCTAGGCAGGTGGACATGCGTGCCAGGTGACTGATGGGTGTGTGTGACAGTGGTGTGAGTGACTGCAGCAGAGAGTGGGTGAGGGGGATTGACTGTATGGGGAGAGAGGAGTGTATGCCGACCAGGCAGCCTTGACATACTGTGCTGGGTTTCCTCTGTCAATGTCCCTGAGAAGTGGCTGCCCTTCCTAATCACCCACAAGAAGGCATTCTTGTCACAGATTGGCCTCGTCCTTGCCTGCCTTAAGTAGCCTGGAGACCAATTTCATGGGCCAAGATGTGGCAGTGGGACCCACACCTATTTCCCTCAGCTGTTTCACAGGGAGTATTTACTGAAAACTGTATATCGTTTTGCCCTGGCCTGTCCCTCCCATAGGGCCTTGTGGAATGTGGTCTGAGGGCTGTGGAAAGACCCCATGACAGATGGCCACTGTTAGTGCATCATTCCTTTTAGGCAAGCTCCCATCCCTTTAAGTGATTGGTATCAGTCAGTCACTCCTCTCTGTGACTTCATTATCAGATTCAAGAGTTTCTGGGGGAGGGGAGGGTTAGCTGGGGGCAGGTGTGGGCCAGGCCTGGGACAAGAGAGAGCATGCTGGCCTCTGGGAGGCTGGAACCTGGCTGTAGTCCCGCTCTGCGCTGAGTCCTGGTATGGGCTGAGATGGGGATCTGCCCCTATCTGGTTCCTCCTTTCTGCTTCATAGGCAGAGATGTGGATAGAGGAGGAGGTAGAGTGGCCAAAGGTCATCTTCCTCCCAGCTCATCCCCTCTGGGGAGCATCTAAGGCCAGTGTCCTGCTCCTTTGCGTGCCTTGGTTGTGCCCTGGCCCTGGAGTTACTCTTTCTCTCTTTGGGTTTAGGCCAGAGACTGCTAGGGTCAGGCTGGGGCTAGATGTCCCCAGGGAGATGGGTAGTGGGCCCTAGGTTATTCTTTGCCCTCCTGGCTCTGGGCCATGTTGCTGGTTATCCTTTCCCTGGGTATACTTTAAAAGGCCAATTTTATGTTATATATATTCTGCTACAATTAAAAAAAAAGGCCAATCTCACTCTGCCTTGTGTCCATTTCTCCCTCCTCCAGGCCTGGGAAGTAAACAAAGGGACCAACTGTGTGACCACCTACTTGGCAGACTGTGAGACTCAACTATCCCAGGCCCCAAGGCAGGGCCTGCTCTATGGAGTCCCTGTGAGCCTCAAGGAGTGCTTCAGCTACAAAGTATGCCTTGCCTCACACCAGGCTTCACCCCTCATCCCTGCCCCTGCCTGCCAGCTCTGCACTCTGGGTTACCCTGGGCCCTCAGAGGAAGTATCAGGTCCAGAGGCCTTGAGAGGGACCTTGGGTGTGTTCTGTCTTGGCCTGTGAGATGGTGGTAAGAATGGCCCCTCTGCTGAAGGGCCCCTGACCCATCAGCTGTACTCCTCTTGGCACCTATCCCTTCCTCTAGGGCCAGGACTCAACACTGGGCTTGAGCCTGAACGAGAGCATGCCCGCAGAGTGTGACAGTGTGGTGGTGCAGGTGCTGAAGCTGCAGGGCGCTGTGCCCTTCGTGCACACCAACATCCCTCAGTCCATGTTCAGGTTGGATTGGGTGCCAGGTGGGGGCAGGGGCCCTGGCACCAGTGTGACCTGGGCTGACCCTTTCTTGCTTTCCCCAGCTATGATTGCAGTAATCCCCTCTTTGGCCAGACCTTGAACCCACTGAAGTCCTCCAAGAGCCCAGGTGGCTCCTCTGGGGGTGAAGGGGCCCTCATTGGGGGTGGAGGCTCCCCCCTGGGCTTAGGTACAGACATCGGAGGCAGTATCCGCTTTCCCTCCTCCTTCTGTGGCATCTGTGGCCTCAAGCCCACGGGAAACCGCATCAGGTATGGTGTGGGTGGTGGGTGGAGGGAGCTCCTGGGTCTCTTGCTGTATGATCTTGGCCTACCTCTCAACCTCTCTGGGCTTCCAGGAAGGGATTCCTTCACTCTGGGGTTTTGCTGGGAGGGACTGTCACAGCACCATTGGTGTTGGTTCCTACTTTCCAAAGTGGCGAGACTTCTAAGCTGCTGTATGGGCTTGGGGTTGGTCAGAGGGTGACCATTTCTTGTTTCCAACATCTTGTGTTTCTTATCCAGCAAGAGTGGCCTGAAGGGCTGTGTCTATGGACAGGTAGCAGGTGAGGTCTGGGGTTCCCTCAGTGCCCTGGTGTGGGGGGGTCTGCCTGATCCATTTCTACCCTGCCTCTCCTGGGAGCAGTGTTTGGCTCCCAGGCTAGTCTAGGTTGGAGTTCCTTGTCTCTGCTCACATTCCTGGGCTGTGTCCCAACCCTTGCTTGGACCCAGCCCCAGAGCCCATTAGGGTAGGGTGATCTTCTTCCTTCCCCTCCCTGCCCTACAGTGCAGATGTCAGTCGGCCCCATGGCTCGGGATGTGGAAAGCCTAGCGCTGTGCCTGCGAGCCCTACTGTGTGAGGACATGTTCCGCTTGGACCCTTCCGTGCCCCCCCTGCCCTTTAAGGAGGAGGTGAGCATGCGTGGGGATGGGGATGGGATTGAATTTGGTTATCATTGGTGCTCCTGTGCCCAGAGAGCAGCCCCTTGGCAGTGTGCGTAGGGCTTGGAGGTTCTGTTTCCTGAAACCCACCTTCAAGGGTCCGAAGCCAGGGTCAGCTCTTGCTCTGCAGACTGCCACCAGAGGGAGCCCTTGCCTGAGGCTTCTAAACTGGCCTGGTTGGGGGGGACCTCTGCTGAGGAAAGGCCCCACCTTCTGGCCCCAGCCTCTTCTGAGGCCATTGAGAAACAGGAGACACATCTCCAACAGCTTGAGGGAGAACTTGGGTGTTTCTTGGTAGACAGAATATCTGGACTTGGTAGGGTGAGTTCCCCCTCCATGGCAGAGGATAGTCTAACAACCCAGTGGTTGATGAACCCCTTCCTGAAAGGGAGGAAAGGAGATGAGGTCCCTTTTATGAGGTCTGGAACAAATTATCATGGGAGTCAGGACTTGGATTCTTGAAACAGGCAGTGGCTCAGGATGCCTGGGTTCTGGACCTAGTATTATCAGACTGCACTGGGTCAACTCTCGGCCTGTCTGCCTATCAAGACCTCAAGCCTCAGTTTCATCATATGACCAGTGGGAGCCCTCATCCTTGCTGGGCCCCTCCTGCAGAGTCATTGTGAAGGTGTTTTGTGAAAGGGTCAGATGCAAAAAGGGCCAGCCTCTCAAGCAGTCAGTTTCTGGGGGGTCTGGGCTGCAGCCTCTCAGCTGTGTCTGGGGCTGACACAGATCTCTGGGAGCCCTACTTTGGGTTGCCCTCTCTTGACCTGATTCTGACTCCTATGTTTTGCCCCCAGGTCTACGCAAGCTCTCAGCCCCTGCGTGTGGGGTATTATGAGACCGACAACTATACCATGCCCACCCCGGCCATGAAGCGGGCCCTGCTGGAGACGAAGAAGAGCCTTGAGGCTGCTGGCCACACGGTATGGCTGTGGGAACCCAGAAGTCCTGGTATGGCCCCTCCTTCAGGGAAACCTTCCTGGTACCCATGGCTGCCACCTGTCCCTGGCATCCTCTCACCATGATTGTTCTGTGGTTGGGATGGGAACTGTTTTCCTGCGGGACCATAGTAGAGGGCTGATTGTGACTCTTATTTAGTGCTTAAGTGATTGATGATGAACTCAGCCCCGTGCTGGGGATGTGTGAGCGCTATATTGGGAGGCTCTCATCCAACTTCAGATTGTGCCCCCATCCCAGGGTGGCGGGACAGTGGGCTTTAGTCTGCTCATCTGAGACAAGTTAATTCATGTGTGACTTGACTTCTCTCATGATATACATTTTAAGGGAGTTTTCATGGGTCAGCAATGCTGCCTTTGTGGCTCCAGCAAGGGCTATCATGCGGGCATGGTTGGTCAAATCTGTCCTCAGGGCCTCTTGGGCAGCATGGAGGTCATGGGAGCCAAGGGTTTCCAGGTGTGGGGGCCTTATACACCTCAACCTTACAGCTGGTTCCCTTCCTGCCAAGCAATATACCCTATGCTCTGGAGATCCTCGCAACAGGTGGGCTGTTCAGTGATGGTGGCCACAGCTTCCTACAGAACTTGTAAGTGATGTTGGGTTTGGGGGCTGGGGTGAGGTCAAGAACATTAGACCCAGGGAGAGCAGCTGGGTTCTGTTACTCCCAGTATGGGTCAATCTGGCAGAAGATGGGGGCAGGCCTCAGCTGAACACAATGAAGGTCTGAGCATTCTGGGCAGGGATCTCTCTTCCCCTCTAACTATGCAGACTGAACCTAGAGATCCTTTGCCAGGGAGACTTCAGAAAGGTGCCAGCCCAAGGGAAGGTTGGATTGAACAGAGCTCAACTGATGAGGGCTCATTGGGAGGTAGGAGATGGGCAGGGGAGTTGCTTGTCTGTTTGGAAAAGATTGAGAGACAAGGGCAGGATGAAGCAGGAAGAGGGACATCTAGACATCATGCTGTGACTCCAGGCTCTTCTGACTTGAGCCAAGTCTGCCTTTTCAGTAGTTTTCTCTTCTGTAGAGTGGGAGTGGGTGGGTTGGGCCAGATCTACTTTAAGGGACTTCGTAGAGCTCATGTTTAGAGAAGGCTTAGATGCCTTCAGTCCCTAAGGGTTGGTAGGGGTGGAGGACAGATCTGTGAAGGTGCCTCCTGTGATATCCCTGGGCTGACTGGACTTCCTCTCGTAGCTAAGTATGGTCCAGGCTTCAGCAGAAGCGGTTGCCCCTCTCTCTGGCCCTGGGAATGAACCCCTAGGATCAGCCTCCTGAGACCTTTCCCCGAACTCTAGAGCTAGAAACAGCCTCAGAAACAAGGGTCATGGCAGCTCCACGTGTACCTCTAGGCTGGCATCAGCATCAACAGGGGATGCCCTCAGTGTCAAGCCCCAGCCAGGGAGCTGTTGCCCTCAGTGAGTCCTTATTGCTTTGAGCTGAGTTTGCCAGGGAGGGAGACATGGAGTCCTACCTTGGAGAGCTCCAGTATGGCATGGAGTCCAGGCATCCTAACAATCAGCAGAAACAAGTCACGTGTTTAAAAGGAGGCAAATAGGGGCACCTGGCTGGCTCAGTCTATAGAGCATGGGACTCTTGATCTTGGGGTTCTGAGTCTGAGCCCTATGTTGGGTGTAAAGATTACTTAAAGAAAAAAGAGGGGCACCTGGGTGGCTCAGTCGGTTAAGTGGCCGACTTCAGCTCAGGTCATGATCTCACGGTTCGTGAGTTCGAGTCCTGCATTGGACTCTGGTTTGACAGCTCAGAGCCCGAAGCCTGCTTCACATTCTGTGTCTCCCTCTCTCTCTGTTTCTCTGTCTTTCAAAAATAAATAAATATTAAAAACATTTTAAAAAAGAAAAAATCTTTTAGAAAATAAATAAAAGGAGGCAGGTGAAGGGGTTGGAGACCAGTGGTTACCAGAGTCTGGTGAAGAGGGAGTGGAGAGGGTGTCATTGAAGAGATGACACTGAGTAGGGAGTGCTGTGGGTGGGGGCAAGTCCGGAGGGAGGCCTGGGGAGAAGGTGCTGGACTGGACCCTTTGTCTCCCAGCGAAGGTGATTTTGTGGACCCCTGCTTGGGAGACCTGATCTCAGTTCTGAAGATGCCCAGGTGTTTGAAAGGACTGCTGGCTTTCCTGCTGAAGCCTCTGGTGAGGGCACAAGGAGTGGAGGGCTGGAGTGGGCTGGGAGGGGCCCCCTGGGGCTCTTCCCCTCTTGCTGTAGCCTCTCTTGGTTTGGGTAACCATGGCCTCCTCTTCTCTCCAGTCCCCACCCAGACTCCTCTCCTCTCCCCATGCCCTGCAGTCTTCAGCCAGCCTGCATGCTAAAATAGGTGCTGACCTGGGACCTGGGACCTGGGGGAAGGGACAGAGGGAAACAAGGCACAGGTGGCTTGGTCTGCACGCAGCCCAAAGCTGAGTCACTGACAACGTGTTTGTCCTTTGGCAGTTCCCAAGGGTGGCATCCTTTCTTAGCGCCATGAAGTCCCGGTAAGGACATTTTCTATGCCTAGATCCTGCCCCCCTCTCCCCTTGACCTGGGGTTAAGTGGTTTATGACAGGAAGAGATGAGGGAAGTAGCATCTGAGGCTGGAAGTGGCCCAGCCAGGGTGGCAATCTCTGTGGCTTTCAGACGGGACCTTGAAGTTTGCCTTCTCAGGATCCAGGTGTGGCTAGAGAGGAGAAGCCTGCAGGGGATCACAGGGTGGGATGGCGGGGGAGAGGAGAAGACCTGGCTATGCGTGGGTAGAAAGGACCAGGAAAGGAAGCGTGTAGAGACACAGGGGAGAGGGGACTACTTGGGAACCTGTGAGAGATGCCGCTCTTGGAGGTCTGATATGAGCCAAGCTGCACTGGGTCCTGCCTGCCCCTTAGTGGCTTGGGTGGGAGAAGGGCATAAATGAACTCAATTTTAGGCCCTGACTCCTCTGGACTTGCCCCTTCTCTCACTGCCAGGCATTTAGGACCTTTGACAGCTCTGGCCTCTTTTTTATTCTAAGGGTAGTTGGGAATCACGCCTGATGTGGTCCTGGCTCTGCTGTGAAGTCACTAAGTGGCATAGTGCAAGTCCCTCTTGGGGCCTGATTTTCTCAACAGGACATGAACTTAGGGATTTGAACTCCTTCCTTGTATTGCTTCCCTCTCAGATCTCCCATAGTTGAGAAGGGCCCATGCAGGAGTGAGATCTGAGGGGTGTTAAGAGTAGGGGTCTATGTTCCTCATCCCCATGGCCAGTGACCTCATTCCCTCTGCCTAGGTCGGCTGGAAAGCTCTGGGAACTGCAATACGAGATTGAGGTGAGGCCAGAGCCCCTAGAGTAGAGTAGGGTGGGGGATGGGGTGGAGTTGGACAGGAGCACCTACCAGTGGGATCTCTTGGCCACTGGAAACCACTGAAGTCGCTCCGGTCCCCCGGAGTAGCCTGTCATTCCCCCTTCTACTCCCTGGGCTGGTCTGTGATCCTCACGTGCCTGGGTGCTCATCCTTGGGGGCTGGGTCAGTCAGCTCCTGTCCTGGCTGCCTCTTTGCCCCCACTGGTGCTGTTGGGCACTACGGGGCCCCACCCTGGCAGGAAAAATGATGTCTACGATTCATGTGGGAGGTGGAGCAAGTGGTGACACCTGAAAGCGGCCATGCCTGTGTGCCCCAAGGACCTCCATCCCATTGTGGCTTAGTCCAGATCCAGTGGCAGGTGCTGGGGCCAGAGCTGCCCAGGCCACAGTCCCTGCATTGGAGAGGCCCTCTGATGGCCTGGGTCCGAGGGTTTCTGCTGGTATCCTCCCCAGGTGTATCGCAACTCCGTGATTGCCCAGTGGAGAGCACTGGACCTGGATGTGCTGCTCACCCCCATGCTGGGCCCGGCTCTGAACTTGAATGCTCCCGGCAGGGCCACAGGTGAGGCCTGCTGCCCCACCACACCCCTGACACTCCCACCTGCCTTTCCTCTTCTGGCTCAGTTCAGCTCAGTGCCCAGCAGGCTGCTGGGAAGTAGAAGAGGAGCCTTGGGGGAGGGTTACACCCCTTGGGGAGGGCCCTGCTCTTGGGGGGCTCATAGTCTGACCGGCTGGAGAGATGGGAGTCATGTGGGATGTCCTGAGTGGGAATGAGCTCCCTGTTCTCAGCACTTTGGAAGTTGGAGATCTTGAGTTACAGAGTCTCTGGTTTGGAGAGGTGGGGTTTAAAGTCCAGGTGGGAATTAGATAAGCCAAGAAAATAGAGACAACGTTCCAGGTGGGGAAGCTTCATGGGCAACGGCACAGGGCAAGCCCCAGCAGGCTCTCCAGCCTGCCCTGAATCTGGATTCCTGGTCTTTGTCACTTACTCGAGTCTCTGTGGCCCTGGGAGAGAGCCTCTCTCTGTCTCTGGAGGCCAGGTGCTGTTTCCCAGGGTGGGTGGCTGGGGTGCAGAGAAGACAGCTGGCATTAAAGGTCACCTGACCTGCTCCAGCCACTTGGGTTGTGTTTCAGCGGCTGTCAGCTACACTCTGCTCTACAACTGCCTGGACTTCCCAGCGGGGGTAGTGCCTGTCACCACGGTGACCACCGAGGACGAGGCCCAGATGGAACAGTACAGGGGCTACTTTGGGGATTTCTGGGACAAGGTGCTACAGAAGGTGAGGCCACAGGGCCTGGCTTGGCCCCCAGGGTCCCCCTTCCCCTGGACTCCCACCGGTACCCCAGCTCTGGCTACTGTGAAGGAAGCAGCATAAGCACATGTAGTCCTTGCCTGCCTTTTATTTTTCTTTTTTAAGTAAGCTCTACATCCATTCTGGGGCTCGAACTCATGACCCCAAGGTCAAGAGTTGCATGCTCTACTAACTGAGTCAGCCACGTACCCCCTCACCTGCCTTTCTTGACGCGAGACCCTGAGGGAGAGCAGCCTAGCTCTGCCGTGCTGCCCCTCCTCTCCAGCTGGGGTGCTTCCTGGTCCCTGGCAGGATCTTGGCTCCTCTGCCTTCCATCCTGATACCTGTGTCCCACGCAGGCCGTGAAGAAGAGTGTGGGGCTGCCCGTGGCCGTGCAGTGTGTGGCCCTGCCCTGGCAAGAAGAATTGTGCCTGCGGTTCATGCGGGAGGTGGAGCGACTGATGACCCCTGAAAAGCAGCCATCCTGACTGCCACTCTCTGGGTTCTGGGGATCCAAGACCTACTCGATCTGTGCCCAGCCTAGTCTGGGCACAGCGGCCACCCTGTGAGGAGATGTTCGGCCTGGGCCAGAGCCTTCCATGTCCCCCTCCCCCGATCTTCTACAAGCAGCACAGAGCCCCTGAGTCTGGACCTTGCTCCCTGTTCTGATTCCCTCCCTCTGCCCTGACATGCCCACCACATGGCCAGCAGTGGTATGATATGAGCAAAAGCCTACTAACACTCAAGAAATGTTTCTAGTCTGTATACTGTCTGGCCGTCTTTGTTAGGGTGTTGGGGGTGGAGCCCTACTCTAGCCTCGGCAGTCTCGTGGTGCCCGTCACCCACAGGAGGGACACAGCTCCCTCTCACCTCACCCATCCCCTTGTCCCCACACTTAGACGAAGCCCTACTTTGCTAAGTATTGTCCTTCTCTTCTTCCTTCCTTTGCTCCTTCCCTCTACATGGATGCCCTTTCTGCTCCTCTGTCATTAAATCCTTTGAGGCCCAGCTCAGATCCCTCTTTCTCCAGAAAGCCTTCCCTCCTTCCTCTGAGCCCTGGACTGGGTGGGCTGTTTCTTGGCAGTCTGTCCTGTGTGGTGAGCATCTATGGGTGGGTTTGCTTCCCTTAGTACCCTGGTTCTCCTGGATGGCAGGCTGTATCTTTGTCCTCAGCAGACAGCAAAGGGCCAGGCACAGGGCAGCAGGGAGTCTGGAGGGCTGGCCCTGAGCCAGCTCTGTTGTGGGGGGAGGGCCCACAGGCCTCGAGAAGAGAGCATGAGACAAGGCGGTCTGGTAGAGAGCACTCACAGGGTAGAAGGTTCCCAGAAGCTGAGATGGGGATGAGGACATCTGAGGGATAAGGAGCCATACACCCAAAAGACCATGATGAGTTTGGTAGATGGAGGTATTGAATGGGTACAGGAGAAGCAGCAGAGATACAGGTGGGGGCCAGATCAAGGTGAACTTTGAGGGTTAGTTCAGGAGCTTGACTTCTGTTTCAAGGGCAATGGGGAGTTCTTAAATGATCACACAAATGCAGCAAAGAACACAGATTTGAGGGACAGAGCCTGGAGAGGGATAAGGAGGCTGCTCCGTGATCTTAATCTGGAGAAGAGGGCCTGAGGCCTGAGCTAGGGCTGTGGCCTAGAGGTAAGGAGAGAGGTGGTTTGGGAATTGGCAGTTGGGTTAGAAGTGAGCTGTCTCAGCTCAGTCTCACCTCTGCCCAATCTGCCAGCCTGCCTTTTATAGGACTACATTGCCCGGTGGGCGGGAGGGTGACTAGTCTATGACTAGTCTGGGGGCTTCTTGGCCCCACTAAGCAGAGCTCACTCTTCCGTGGCCCCAGTCCTAATCCCCTGCTTACTGTGGAAGATGTTTCTGAGCCTGAGCCCTCAGGCCGGGCAGGTCCTCAACCCTACCTGGCCTACTTCGAATGCTTTTCAGGGTAAGCTGCCTTCCCAAGGCTTCCTTCTTCACCCTGATTTTCCTACTTCATCGGAGGGGCTTTACCTTCCAGGTTACATGGCCAGGGGCACCTCCACGGCCTGACAATGATATCCCTGTCTGACATGAGGCCTCACACTTCAGGACCTAAATTACATGGACACCTAGATTGGGACATCCAGATACTTGGTGCACTTTGCCCAGATTCCTTGTAACTGCTGTGTCGTTTTGCCTCATATCATTCCACAGAATCATTTGTGCCCTGGCCTGCACCCCTCCCTTGGCTTCTTCCTCTTGCCCCATTTCTCCTTGGTTACTGATAAGCTTGGGCTTTTGGACGCAAGGCTGTAAGGTAAGGGTGCCTGTCGTTCTTTCCTTCACTGCTTCATTGATTCACCCTTGGAGGCTAGTGTGGGTGACCCTACCCAGCCCTGCAGTCAGCTCAAGCTTGACTCCCATCCTCGAGAGGCTCCAGGGCTTGTGGAGGTAGTTGGACATTAACACAAGCATCTGCTCCCTGGGTGATCACTGCCCAGGGATAGGTTAGACAAGGGGCCAATGCTGCCGAGGGGTGGGGGAGGTGGACAGTGCGGCTGGTGAATGTCCAGAGGTCCCAACCCACATGGACACCTAGGTCAGGACAGTCAGGTAGTGCTGCATTTTGTTCTGATTCTGTGTAACTGCAGTGTCAGTTTGTCTCCAATCATTCCATAAAGCCACCTGCCTCCACTTTTCTCCTCTTACCCCACTTTTCTCTTTGGTTACTGATATCCTTGTGCTTTTAGACCTGTGGCTGCAGGGAGAAGGTACCTGTCGTTCTATCCTTCATCGTTTCATTGATTCACGCTTTGAGCCCCAGCGTGGTCCTGCTCAGCCCTGTGCTCAGCGGTGCTAGAGCTCTACCAAGCTTGACTGGCATCCTCGAGAGGCTCCGGGGCTTGTGGGGGTGGTTGGACATTAACACAAGCATCTGCTCCCTGGTTGATTAGGGCTCAGGGAAAGGTTGGACAAGGGGCAGATGCTGCCGAGGGTGGGGGAGGTGGTCCCCATGGCCAGTGAGTGGCCACTGTGTTCCATCTCCACTGCTACACCAGCTCTCTAGTCCATGTCACCTGCCTCTCATCTGTCAACACAGTAATTGAATGGGGCTTCCCTGCTTCCATCCTCACCTGGTCCCCAGTCCATTTGCCATGCAGTCATCAGAGGGAATGCTTTGAAAGTGTAAATCAGATTGAGTCACTTGTGTCAAGACCTTCCAATGGCTTCCCATCCCACCTAGAATAAAATCCAGTCTCCTCCTTGTGTGTTACAAGGCTCTGTGGGTTAGGGCCCTTGTTTACCTCTCTAGCTTCATCTTGGGTATCCCTTCCTCTCATCCATTGTGCTCCAGCCATATAAGCACTTTTCTGTTTCCTGATCATCTCCAGCTGGTCCCTGCTGCAGACCCTTTTCGTTATACTGACTGGTCCCCCCTGCTTGGAACACTCAGCTCCAATGTCACCTTCCCTGATCACCCACTTGTAAAACAGCTTCCCTGACCCCCTCTAATGTGTTGGCCCTTGTGCTTTGTAGCATTGATGCTCTCTGGAATTATGTGGATGTTTTTTGTCTCCTTCACTCAAACAAGCTTCCTGAAAGCTGCACATTGTCTTACTCATCACTATATTCTTGGCATGTGGAGTGGCACTTACAAGGTGCTTAATTCAGTGAATATTAAGTGAGCATCTCCTAGGGACCAGGCAGTCCAGGTGCTGGGACTGCAGGGACTAATGAGACAGACTAGATTCTTGTCCTCCTGGAGCTCACATTTTGGAGGATGTAAGTTGAAAGAAAGGAGGAAGAGAGGCAGATGGGTGTGTGAGTGAAAACCCTGAATATTTAATGCATGGAGTGCTGTGGTGACTTTTGATCAGGAAAAAGAGGGAAGGGCATTCTGAATGCTACTTACCATACACATCCTATGAACCATCTACTTTCTGGGCACTTGATAGTCATCATGTCATTTAATTTTCCTATTAACCCTGTGGTAGGCATCTTTGTCCTCTTTTATAGAAAGTTCTACAGCTAGAAGTGGGGGACTTAGAATCAAAACCTGGGTTAGTCTGTGTCAGAGCCTTGGCAGAGAGCTCTTCCTGATGCCCCTTGACCCTGAGGCATGGAGGAATGGCAGTATAAACCAGCCATCTCCTCTTTCCTGTCTGACCACCAGTCCAGCGGCCTCAAGACCCTGGGAACCACATGGCTTCTTCCCTCTCCCCAGGTCCACTATCATGTTTCTTGCCTGGTGCCTCCTGCCTCAGACTGGTCTTCTCCAATTGTCCTTCATATAGCAGATGGGTGACTTCTTTCTTTAAAAAATTTTTTTAATACGTTTATTTCTTTATTTTGAGAGGGAGAGAAAAAGATTGAGCACAAGCAGGGGAGGGCCAGAGAGAAGGAGAGCCAGAATCCCAAGCAGGCTCCACACCATCAGCGCAGAGCCCAATATGGGGCTTGAATTCATAAACAGTGAGATCATGACCTGAGCCAAGATCAAGAGTCAGATGTTTAACTGACTACGCTACCCAAACGCCCCTGGGTGACCTTTCTAAACACAAATGTGATCATGCCTAAAACCTTTAGTATCCCTTGTGTTCAGTCAGACTTCTGGCTGTGACCTATACGGCCTTTCCTGAGCTGGCCATGCTGCTGTTGGCTGACCCTAGTCTCCTTCCCTTTCACATCTTAGTCATGTGGGCCTTGCATGGCGCTTGGGACACTGTGCACACCTCCCACCTCCATGACCTTTGCTCACTGTACTTGCTGTTTCTGGAATGCTCTAGTTCACATTTCCACCTACAGGCCTCCCACTTAACCCAGGGTGAGGATAGTCTTTCCTTTACAACTAGCAGGCTGTGTGGAAAGGGCTTCTTTGCTCTTCTGTTCATACTCTGAAGCACTCCATGTCTTAATAGATTCCAACATCTGTTCGACTGTGGAGTTGATAACCCATTATCCCACTGGAAAAAGATGAGCATTATTGCTTCCACTTTGTAGGTGAAGTAACAAGTTTAGAAAAGGTTGCTGATTTGTCCAGGCCAAAGGTTTGCACAGAGAAGACTCGAAGCCACATGCCAACTCCAGACTTCATGTACTTTCTGCTTTTGCACTATCGTTCTAAGAACATGCACTACACACCTCAGAGTGGCAAGTTCTGGGCTACGTGACCACAAACACTGGAGACAGAAGCAAGGTCCATACCCTGTGCTCCTCTGCTAAGGTAGATCGACAGCAGAGCTGTCATGTCCCTCCCACCCTCTTTTCCTCTCCCTGGGGTTGTGATATTGGAGTTAGAACACTGAGTATACCTGCTATTTGTCCCTGTTAGTGATCATCTTTTAAGTCATCCCAGGGCTCCAGCCTATTCAGAGCCTTGGGGATTCTTTTTTTTTTTAAAGTTTATTTACTTATTTTGAGGGGCGGGGAAGGGCAGAGAGAGGGGGAGAGAGCAAGCAGGCTCTGTACTAACACAAGGCTTGAACTCAGGAGCTGCGAGATCACGACCTGAGCTGAAATCAAGAGTCAGACGCTTAACCAGCTGAGCCACTCAGGCTCCCTGAGAGCCTTTGTGATTCTGTTGGCCACTCTTCCTGCTCTGTCTCAGTTTGTCCATCCACAAGTTTGAGCACTAGACCTCCTTAGCTTCTAAGTCACCAATAAATATATTGATCAGATCAGAGCCAAGGAAGGATTCTGGGGTGTATCACTCCAGGCCACTTGCCAGGGCACTCTGACCTGCTGCAATCTTAAGAGACAGCCACATAATCAAGTCCTGAGCCTCCCAGCCAGTCCAGACCAACCCCCCGCCCCACCTTCACCCCCACGTCCTCACACATAGTTTGGGAGTGGTGACCTGTGTGTCTTAGGCGGGTGAGGTCACTTGGGGCCAGGGCATGTGGGGTTCACTCTTGTGTGTCCGGCACCCACCATGGTACCTGGTACTCAGCAGGTACCCAGTAAAGGCTTGTTGAATAGAGGTTCGGATGACTCATTATTAGTGACCCTGTTTTGTCCACCTGACTACTTCCTTCTCTTGTCCTCAACAGGAAACCTCCCAGCCAGTCCCTGCCCTCAGCTTTTCTCCCTTCATGTTCATCTTATCTACCACCATGACCTTCATTAATGTTCATTAAGACAACCCCCAGTCTATATTCTACCTGTGGCTTTCTGCAAGTCCTCCTCCATTCACTTCCCCCATTTGCCTACCCCTTCATCCTTCCCTCCATCCACTAAACATGTTGAATGCCTCCCACAGTATGCTCAGGGTAAGCAATCAGAAATAGTCACTGCCTGCATGAAGCTTTCGTTCTACCAGCAAAGAGACATCAAATGCATAATTACACAAAAACTCTTGTTAGAAGTGCAATAGTGCAGAATCAACGCTTTATTATTTATTTATAAAAATTTTAAATGTTTATGAGTAGGGGAGAGACAGAGAGGGACACACACACAATCCGGAGGAGGCCCCAAGCTCCGAGCTGTCAGCACAGAGCTCGATGTGAGGCTCGAACTCATGAACTGTGAGACCATGACCTGAGCTGAAGTCAGACACTTAACCGACTGATCTACCCAGGCACCCCATTTTAATAGATTTTTTTTTTTTTGAGAGAGAGAGAGAGACAGAGCATGGTGGCGGGGGGGGGGGGGGCAGAGAGAGAGACACACACACAGAATCCGAAGCAGGCCTCAGGCTCTGAGTTGTCAATATAGACCTCAGTGCAGGGCTCGAACTCACAACCTGTGAGATCATGACCTAAGCCGAAGTTGGATGCTAAACCAATGGAGCCACCCAGATTTCCCTCTTTATTATTATTTTATGAGAGTAAACCAAATGGGACCTGCTCCGGCGTGTGCATGTGTGTGTGTGTGTGTGTGTGTGTGTGTGTGTATGCATGCACAAATGCTTCCCACACGTCTTGACATTTAAGCCAAGAACTGCATTGTCACACAAGCCAAAGAATGAGTGTATATCAGGAAGTGTTGGGCTGAGGGCTTCAAATCCTGCTGATTCAACATCAAAAAGATAGGATGATTTGGGCATAAGCCAAGATGGGGATGGGCACAGGAGAACAAAAGGTGAGGAAGTAAAGGCAGCAAGGAGTGGAGGAGCTGAGAAGCTTAGCTGGAAAGGGGAGGAAAGACGTAAGGGCAGCATTTATGAAGGCTATAAATTAGAATCTTTTTTTTTTCTATTTTAGGATGGGAGAGACTTCAGTATGTTAAAGTCTGCTAGGAAGGGGCAGCAGAGAGACAGAGAGAAAGGTGGGAATGGAGGGCTCAACCTGCCCGTCATTCCTCCATTTAAGAAGTATTACCAAGCAGCTACCTTGTGCCAGCCACTTTGAATAGGGCTGACCAGGTCCTTGCTTTCATGGAACTTCCTTTCTAGGGAGGAAGGCAAGGAATAAGTAAACAAGATCATTTTAGCTAATGGTAAGTGCAATGAAGAAATAAAATGGGGTGATATGCTAATGAAAGGGTGCAACTTGAAAAAGGGTGATGTAAGCAAGGTTCAGGAGGTGCAGGTATCAGATGGCTTGTGGGAGCTGAGCTATTGGGAGAGCCAGGGTTCAGTGAGGGAGGCCTGGGTATGGGGGAAGGAAATAGAAAAAAGGAGGAAGGACCTGGGGAGTTTGCCAATGAGGAGTGTTAGTTACACAGACCCATTGGGGCAGACATAGAGTGTTGAGAGCAGATGACCTTGGGGTTACCTTTTGGGTCGTGACCAACAGGTCAGCTGCAAACTGCACATCTGGCCCTGGGCAGCCCTCAGGTGCTCAGATTCTACCTTACCAACCACAAACCCATCTCCTTCCCACCAATCCTTTCTTTTTTTCAATGTTTATTTATTTTTGAGAGAGTGTGTGCGCATGTGCAAGCGGTGGAGGGGCAGAGAGGGGAGGCACAGAGGATCCCGAAGTGGGCTCCATGCTGACAGCAGCGAGCCTGACACGTCACAGCAGAGCGAGTGTGATGCCTGGCATTGGAGGGAGCCTGACACAGGGCTGGGGATCCAGACCTGAGCCAAAGTTGGTTGCTCAACGAACTCAGCTATCCAGGCCTTCCCCGTCCTCCTCCTCACCCCCCACTGCCAATTCTGCTTCTGACTTCCTGGTCTTGAGGGTGGGGCCATCATTCTCCTGGTCCCCAGGACTGGCAGCCTCATCATGATGGATCGCTCCTCTCTTCCCTCTGAAACAGGACTGGACCAAAACGTCCAAGAAGGGCTCCCCAACTGATCCTGCTGCTCTGGGACCCCCATCTTCCCATCGTTTGCACCCCCTTGCCTCCCCACACTCCTCTCGACTGCTTCCCCTGCCTGTAAGGGAGCTCCTGGAACAAAGAGAAGATGGGAGATGAGTCAGGGAGGGAGAACTAATTGACTGGGGAGACTGGAATCCCAAGAAATGTGACCTTGTGTTAGAGTCAGCAATTAGAGCCCAGCTAGGGGAACAAAGGCAGGGGTGAAGTTACACCTGCCTGCCTCAGTCCTCACTCCTTGCACCATCTTCCCTCCGGCTGGCGCCTTTGGAGCCTTGCCTGCTCCCCCAGAGTCCCTCCTCCACCTGGGCCCCGGATGCCCTCCAGAGTGAACCTGTTCAGTCTACCTCTACATAGCCTGTGAACCACTTTAAGGGGGTTGGCAGTTATCCTGGAAGCAGCAGGAAACCTCAGGGCCAACTCCATTAAGAAGTGGCCTGGGTCAGACGAAGGTTCTGGGGCCATGTTTGAGGGGTGGGATGGGGGAGAAGGACACGAGGATGTCTGCGCACACCTGCAAGCTTGGGCTCCTCTCCAGGCTTGTCTCTGTCAAGGCCTCTTCCTTTGTATTGCCTGAGGCACAAGGACCCTTGTCCCCAGGACAAAAGGTGATGTAAGGACTAGGTGGGAGGAGTTTGATTCCACCACCTGCAGGGCCATGCTANTGAAGAAGCAGCCAGTGTTCTTGAGGAAGCAGTCGCCATATCCACACAGGTTCCACGATGCCTGGGGTAGCTTGGCTGCTTTACTCTGCGCTGGTGCTGCTCTTGCTGGCCCTGCTGAGGGCTGTCCTGCTCTTCTGGCACCATGCTCCAGCGCGGAACAAGATCCCCAGGGCACAGAAGCGTAGGGTGGTAGCTTTGCAGCAGATGGAAGCCCTGGCACAGCGTCTCCGGCAGCAGGTGAGTGGACATCTATCCCTGAGGCCCCCAGCCCTCAGTCCCAATAGGTGAATTCCACCTCAGGACCATTACTCCATCCCTTTCAGAAGACAAAGAGCCTGGGGCTGGGAGGAAGACAGTCCCCCGCCCCCCAGCTCTTCCTTCCCATGTTGGCTTTTTGTACTGCTGTCAATTCCTACTTCATCCATGTCCTCTGAACCCACTGAGGTCGGGGGCAGTGTGTTGTAATTGTTCTCCCAGTCCCCACACAAGACTCAGTAACATGGTGGGTATTTGCTTGAACTATTTGTTGAAATCAGATAAACTGATGGAAGCAGTTGGAGGCAGGAGGTCTCTTTCAGGTCTCTTCCACCCCTGAGTACCCCCAAGCCTCACTGACACAGGAACCCTGGTCTACATATTTTCCCTTCCATCCTCCACCCCATTGGGTTCTGCAGATGTTTGAGAGCATCTGATAGATGCAAAGCACAGGGTGGCCATTGGAGATGGGGTCCTCCCAGGAAGCTGTGTGTCTTTTTTTTTTTTTTAATAGTCTGTTTGTTTGTTTGTTTGTTTATAGACAGAGACAGCATGAGTTGGGGAGGAGCATAGAGCAAGGGAAAGAGAGAGAATCCCAGACAGGCTCTGCACCGCCAGCACAGAGCCCAATGGAGGGCTTGAAGTCACAGAACCGTGAGATCATGACCTGAGCCGAAACCAAGAGTCAGATGCCTGCCTGACTGAGCCACCCAGGCATCCCAAAGCTATGCGTCTTAAAAGGGTTGACAGTTTAGGTGGAGACGTTTCAAGGCACTGATGCAGTCATTGTGGCTGGGTGAAGGCACTAAGCTGTGGGTGTTGTGGCAGAACCAGCCTAGGGCAGAAGAGAGGAGGGCAGGAAGGAGAAGCAGCTAAACTTGCATTGTGCCTGGGCTCTGCTGTGGGGCCTGGAGGATGTGACAGCCCCTTTCTGGGCTCCCCAACTGCCTTACAAGGGGTGGTATCTTAGGGTCCTCAACTTTGGTTGATGGTGGTGGACTCCCTGGGAGCCCCAGGAGTGGGGGTTGTGCATAGTGCCTGAGGTGTTGTCCCCATGCTCTGGAGTTCCTGAGTGTCCTCTGCCGTCCCCTGGATGGTGATTGATGGCCCCAAGGGGCAGCTTCTCTGCCTGAGCTGATGCAGTTCCTGAGAATGTGTATTAATATTAATTGGGGCTAATTAGTTGGATAAATCAATCTGCCCCCAGAGAGCAGCTGCCCCTTCCTGGTTGATGAGGAGGAAATCTGGGCTAATGGGGTTGCTGTGGTGAATCAGCATGATGGAGAGGATTCCTGTGTGTGTGTGTGTGTGTGTGTGTGTGTGTGTGTGTGCACCCTCTGTGTGCGGTGGTGGGTTTGGGTTCCTTTACTGCACCCACCAGAACCTGCTTATGTGTGCCTCCTGCTGGGATTTTATTGTGTGCTGGTCGAGTGTATGCCTGGTCGTGTGCTGCTTGTGTTTGGTTATGAGCTGTGCCGTGTGAGCCTAGCTGGGTGTGTATGTGTCATGTTACTGGTTGGAGGGTATACATCTAGATATATGTGACAGGTTCGGTTTTGAATGTTTGGTTGAGCATGTACATGTGTGGTCAGGTTTCTGATGTGTGAGGATACCTGGTTCTGTGTGTGTCTGGGTATCTGGTTGGTATGCATGTGGGCATCCAGGATATGGGGCTATTGGGCTGGGTACCTGGGGGGGGGTCTGCTTGGCTGGAGGAGTGGAAGGGGTGTGGAATGAGATCACCCATGGTGTCTCCAGCTTCCCCCCAAGGCTATAAGCCTCTTGGCTCTCAGTACCTTATTCTCTCCCCAGCAAAGCTATACAGATCTTTCCTGGGCACCTTCTCCTCTGCCAGGAGGAGAAGGTGCCCAGGAAAGATCTGTATAGCTCTCTATATACCCTCTCTATATACCCTCAAGGCCTCAGGTGTCCAGCTTTATGTCCCAGGGAGGTGGGAGGCTGAGACATAGGTTGCACCCTGACAGGGTTCAAACTAATGCAATTCAGTTCAGCTTAGCAAAATTTTACAGAGGGCTCCTCTGGGTCTTGCCTTTCGTTAGACCCTGGGAATAGATTCATAATGAAGATGAAGCTGACATCTGACTTAGACTTGCCTTAAAGATGCTCCTGGTCTGAGTGTGATTGAAGGCTAGATGCCTGTGGAGCTGTGGGACTCAGCAGGAAGGGCTTTGCTCCATCTGGACAGGGCTAGGTGGGGAAGGCTTCCCAGAGCAGTGGTGTTGGAGCTGAGCCTTACAGAATGTGTAGGAGTTTTCCAAAAGCAGGAAGGATGAGGAAAGGCAGTACCAGAGAGAGAAAATCCTGAGATAAGGCAGTGTTTGTGTAGATCACAGAGAAAAAGTACTCCTAGTCCACTGGAGTAAATAGACACGCTGCCCATGGCTGAAGGCCACTGGCTAGAAAACTCTGGTCACCTCAGGGGGAAATTAGCCACCCTGAAGGTTGAGGGTTTTTATGATATTACACTTACCTAACAACCACTTTGGAAATATTAATAATACATCAATTTACTAACAACTTTAAAGTATACTTTCTTGGGGCACCTCTGTGGCTCAGTCAGTTAAGCATCTGACTTTGGCTCAGGTCATGATCTCACAGTTTGTGAGTTCAAGCTCCGTATCCAGCTCTGTGCTGACAGCTCAGAGCCTGGAGCCCATTTCAGATTCTGTGTCTCCCTTTCTTTCTGTGCCACCCCCACCCCCCATGCTCTGTCTCTGTCTCAAAAATAAATAAACTATTAAAAAAAAGAAAATGATATAAGTTAAGGTTCAGTTCTTTCATCGAATTATCCTAATAATTTCCAAGTAATTTGTTAATTTTTAGAGAACTTGTGGGGATCTTTTGATGTGGCTATAACCTCTGGAAGATGTCCCTATCTTTCAAAGCTCTCTCAATAAACTGAGAGTCATTAGATGACTTGTAGTCTCCTTAAGCAGAGGCTTTCCATCAACATCAACCATGTCCTCGCTCAGCTTCTGCCAAACCAGTAGCAATTACACTCAAAATTGTCTATCTCAGAGCCAATGTGTGGCTCAATTCCATGAGCCTAGGATCATGACCTGCGCCAAAGTCAAGAGTAGGATGCTCAACTGACTGAGTCACCAAGGTGCCCCTTGTTTAGCTGTTCTAATGCTCTCTGAGATTCTGTATACTCAAGCATCTCTGTTATCAACTAAGTCGCAAACATTGTTATTAGAACGTCATAATAAACTACAGTGATTATGATCTCACAGGCCTCATAAGAAGTTGTATAACAGGATAGTTAGGAACGTGGTAGTTAAGAGAGGATTGGACAATCTGTGTTTGAATTCGACTCTGATGCATAGATTTAAAAATTTTAATGTTTATTCATTTTTGAGAGAGACAGATACAGAGCCCGAGCAGAGGAGGGGCAGAGGGGGAGGGAGACACAGAGTCTGAAGCAGGCTCCAGGCTCTGAGCTGTCAGCACAGAGCCCGATGCAGGGCTCAAACTCATGAGCTGTTTGATCATGACCTGGGCCAAAGTCAGACCTAGCCACTCAGGCACTCCTAATGCATGTATTTTAAATAACTCCTCTATGCCTTAACATCTTCATGTCTACAATGGCGTGATACTTGTAGTACTCTAGCAAGTTCACAAGTGTTTATAGTGGTGACTGGCACACAGCAAGCACCATCTAAATGTTTACTTTTTATTTTTTTGAGAGAGAGATAGAGGACGCACAAGAGCCCAGGAGGGGCAGAGAGAGAGGGAGACAGAGGATCTGAAGTGGGCTCTGAGCTGACAGCAGAGAGCCCAACATGAAGCTCAAACTCATGAGCTGTGAGATCATGACCTGAGCTGAAGCTGGAGGTTTAACCAACTGAGCCACCCAGGTGCCCCTAACAAGTGCCATATAAATGAAAACTTCCACTTGAGTAATACTAAAACTAATGTCCTTGCTGAGTGGGCAGTTAGTGAGTTTCATTGAATTTGTTCTGTTAGGTGGAAGTGGCACTCAACCGAGTTGGTGAACATGTCGCTGGACCCCTGAAAGCCCCGCCCATCCCACCAAGTCATTGGAGTGCCTCCATACCAGCAGAGGAACAGTTCGAGCAGCCACCTCCAGTGGCCTTCATTAGTGCCCTCTGCCTGCTCTTCTCACCTCTCCCCAGCTCCCTGAGAGGCTGCCATTTTTACAAGTGGCCATGCAGGAGCAACTGCAGGGAAGCACTAGCCTCACGGGTCCAGATGGACACTGGGCACTTGCCCACGAGGGTGCCACCAGGGTGCCACCTCTCCAGGTAGATATGTAGGAATAGGGATGGGCATGCAGTCTTGGTAGAAGCCTGTAGGTCAGTGTGTGCTGTGATGGTCCCTGAAGGTCCCACTGGGGCTCCTTAGGGCTGGGGGCAGCAGGGCAAGGGACAAGCACAGTTCTTGAAAGAATCAGAGACTATGCCTAGAGGGTCCCTGCTGTGCTGAGCACTAACCTATTACCTGTTGGACTGTGAAGAGAAGGTGGAGCCCCATGGCAGGGGCTAGGGCAGCTGGGGGGGGTGGTGTACTCATGGGAGTGGTGTTTTGCTAAGTGAGTCGGGAGGATTTCAGGATTTCAGCCACAGTGTGACTGTTGAGGTGCATTCTAGCCAAATTCCAACCCTAGAGGGATCCAGATCTGGGCCCTTCAGAAAGTCTTTGTGGCATGTAGGTGGGGGGAGTTCTGAGCTGAGGCACCAAGGTGATAAAATGGCACAGCAAGCGGAAGGAGTGGGCAGTGTGATTAGGGCAGCAGAATATAGACATGGGACATAGAAAGAGGAGACTGGTGAAATGGGCCTGTGGGATTCTAGGCAGGGAAGGGGCCTAGTACAGTGCCTGGCACCCAGGGGGTGCTTCATCAGAAAAGCTTCCCTCCCCAGGAGCCATTAGAGGGTGGTGGTGAAGGTATAGACAACTTAGGTTTAAGTCTCTACACTTCTATGACTTTGGGCCACAGAGTTAACCTCTCTGTGTTGTTCTTGTTGGTGAAGTGGAAATATTGATAATAAAAGCACCTTTTGAAGGGTTTTTGTGAGGATTTACTGAAATGGTGCAAGCAAAGTGCTTAACATGGTTGCCAGTCACACAGTAAGCACTCAATAAACGTGAATCTTGGTTTATAACACACGTTACACATTTATGGTGAAAGCCCCATAAACCATACTGAGGAGAATGGTTTTGCAACTTTATTTTTTAAAAAAATTTTTAATGTTTACTTATTTTTGAGAGACAGACAGAACGTGAGCAGGGGAAGGGCAGAAAGAGAAGGAGACACAGAATCTGAAGCAGGCTCCAGGCTCTGAGCTGTCAGCACAGAGCCCAATGCAGGGCTCAAACTCACGAACCGCAAGATCATGACCTCAGCTTAAGTCGGCCGCTTAACCTACTGAGCCACCCAGGCACCCCTTTGCAACTTCATTCTGAGGGCAATTAGGACCTATGGGTTTTACAGCATCTGAAAAGGATCACCTAGGCTGTAGTGAAGTGGTTGAGTTGGAGGGGTAGAGACTAGAGGCAGGGAGGCCAGTGAGGAGGCTGTTGGGAAAACTGAGAGAGAAAGTTCTAGGTAAGAAGGAGTCTGGAGAGTCAGAAGTGAGAGATATAAAGGAGGCAGAACCACTTATTAGCAGTATTTGTAGGTAAGAGAATGGCCACTGGTGTAGATTCGGGCTCTGCCACTTATGGCCTATGTGTCCTTGGCAAATAGCTTTCTGTGCCTCAGTGTCTTTTTCTATTGTAAAGTGAGAAAATAATATGCCCCCCTTCCTTGGGTTGTTGTAGGCAGTGACATGAGCTATTATATGTAAAATGCTTGGAATTTGGCCTATAGCATATTAAGTGTTATAACACATCTTCTGCGTGATTGAGATTAGCTATTGTGACTATCATCAGAACTGGGATGTGACGGAGTGACCCAGGATGATTCTGAGGACTACTGCACTGACAAGAGCATCATCACTTGGGAATTTCCTGATGAACAGATTTGGTAGTAAAACAATAAGTCATGGGGGGGGCCTGAGGATATGTGGGTCAGTAAATGGGTCTAAGGCATGGCCGGAAATAGGCTTGGAGTGCAGTCGCAGGGAAATCTGGGCATCCTTGGGACACATCTGGATGCTGAAGTCACCCAGAGAGGGTGGGCAGATAGGGAGAGAAGAGGCCAAGTCCTAAGGAGCACCAACTTTTACTTACAGGAGGGAAGAGGGGCAGAGGAGACTGAGAAGGAGCTGCCAGGGGCAGGAAGAAGGCAGGAGAGTTGAGGGCACAGAGAATTTCCAGAAAGAAAGTGCCTACGAGTCAGATGCTACTGAGGAGAGTAAGATGGGGACTAAGAAGAAGCCAAGAGATTTAACAAACAAGAAGTGTTGGAGCCGTAACCTCCCAGGGAAATCCCCTTGTCGGCTACCTCCCCGCTCCAGGACCAAGAAAGGACCATTGTGCTGTCTTCCCACCCTACCCCCACTCCAGCTTGCGGGCATCAGGGTCTTAGCTGGGGCCCAGGAGGACAACGAATGGCAACTTCACCTTCTTCAGTGACTGCGGTGCGCTAGGTCCTTGTTGTGTCATATTTGCTTCTGACAAGAGTCCTGAAGGGCTGGTGTCACTCCTCCCTTCATACCCTGAGGGGAGTAGCTGGGTAACTCATGACTGCCTTTTTTGGAGAGACCTAGTCCATGGGAGGGGAAGGGATCAACCCTGGGTTACAGATGACCAGTTCTGTGTGTGGTCAAGGCTGGGTCCCAGCTCTCCTGCCACTCATGCTGGATCTTGCCCTTTCCTAGGTCAGATCACCAGAAGTAGGAGGGCTGGACAGAAGGAAAGGTGGGATGTCAGGGTGCCTCTTGATGGCAAACCATACAGAGATGAACCTCAGTTCCATAACCCTTGAATTCCAAAACATGCATATACAGTCACTCCTAGTGTAGTTGTGCTCCTTCTGGGTAGCAGGATGAGGGGGCAGTCTTTCCTCTGTGCCAGACCTCAGGCTGGGCACTGGAGAGGCAGAGACAGAGGAAATATCTGTGCCCTGTAGGGGTTTCATGCCAACCTGGAGACAGATCAGGAAATATTCTTCATGCTAAGGACAAGTATAGGAGCATGTGCTGAGCACATGGCTGTGTGTGCAACTATGCATCCAGAAGAGTGTGACGATGTGATGTTGAGTGGATGGGAGTGCACTGGAGCAAATCAGTCATTGACATCTGCCCTCTCATCTCCATAGGAGCCATCCCTGGACCCCAAGCCCATCTTGGAGCTGCCCCTGGAGACGCTGGCCCAGAAGCTGCGGGATGAAGAGCTCAGTCTGGAGAGTGTCCTCTGTAGCTACTTAGAGGAGGTGGGGGTCTGGGTCAGGAGTGGGGTCGAAGCTATCACCTGTTTTTGTCCTACTCAGAGAAGGTGGGCGTCAGGTGTAACATCGTGGTGCTGCAGCTGGTTTGGGAAGGGGTGCGGGCCACAGTCATCTGTCATTTCTATTCTGCCCTGAGTCGGGGTCATGGGAGGGGCTGGGGTGACTGGGTGCCCCATCCCTGGCCTCACCCTGAGCCCCTTAGCTGGTCTCCTTCAATGTTGCTCAGGCACTGAAGGTACACCAGGAAGTGAATTGCCTGACGGATTTCTTGGGTGAGTGTGAGGAGCAACTGCAGGCATTGAAGAAGCTCGGGAAGACTGAGAGAGGCCTTCTCTATGGGGTCCCCATCAGCCTCAAGGACCCCTATGACTGCAAGGTGAGCCGGGAGGTGTATGTTCACATGTGTACATGTCTGTGTGTGTGCCCATACACCACTGAGCCTGTGAGCATCTGACATTAGGCAAGCTACTTAATCAAGGATGCACAACTAGAAAGTGGTCAGGTAGGAACTGAACCCAATTCTTGCCCACCATGTTCTTCTGGCACTTGTGAGCTCTCCTAAGGGTACAGTGTGCAAGTCTCAGAGGTCGTGACAATGTGTGTGAGTGTGCGAGCAGAGTAAGGGGGAGAGTCTGTCCATTGGGTAGTTACATCCTGGCCCCTAGGGGCTGGAGTTAATGTCACTTCCTTGCAGGGCCATGATTCTACGTGTGGCCTGGCGCAGTTCCTGGAGAAGCCAGCGGTCAAGGATGGAGTCATTGTGAAAGTGCTCAAGGCTCAGGGAGCTATTCCCTTCGTTAAGACCAACATCCCCCAGACACTGTACAGGTCTCTGAAGTGGGTAGGCAGGGGCTGGGTTTGGGGCAGAGCCCAGGACTGACAGCAACACAAAACCCCAATTCAGAGAAGAGGGTGAGGTGGAGGCCAGTCAAGCAGATCATGAGGAACAAGGTTCTTGGGCAAGTCTTTTCTGCTCTCTGAGCCGCAGCTTCCTCATCTTGTAATGTTTGGGTGGACTCCATTGTCACTACAGACCCTCAGACTCTGAGGTTCTAAAGAGTTTCATCTCTGTGTTTATCCCAGTTTCTCTCTCTGATTGTTTTTCTCAACCCTTATTCTCTCTCCTCTCCTTCAGTATTTAGTGTACCTACTTTTATGAGGAACCTGCTCCCAGCTCTGACCGCAGGGCTGTGGGCTTCTGTCCTTAAGTTGGGATTTGTGGTTGGTGTCCACTCTTGGTCTGTCCTGTGACAGTAGGCCCTCACCTCACCTGTAAGGGAGACTGGGAGGCTCAGCCCCAGGGAGAAGTTTGGGAGCCAAAGCAGCCCTGAGGCTGATTCCCCAGGGGTCAGTCTCTACTTAGGGAAGGGTGTCTCCCCAGTTAAACTTTCACCTCCCAGCTCCTTTTCTTCTGCTTCTCTCAGCTTTCATTGCAGCAACCCCATCTACGGACAGACTCTGAACCCTCTGAACTTAAAGAAGACACCAGGGGGCTCCTCAGGGGGTGAAGGAGCCCTGCTGGCAAAAGGAGGTTCCATTCTGGGCATGGGTACTGACACTGCTGGCAGCATCCGCGTACCAGCCAGCTTTTGTGGTATCTGTGGCCTCCGGACCACAGGACAACGCCTCAGGTGATTGGTGCTGGGGGGAGGGAGGCAAGTTAGACTCAGCCCAGTGCTGGGGAACAGAGGTCTGGCGGGGGAATAGAGGGGCCTGCTGGCACCTCAACTCTTATTCATTTAGCTCAGTACTAGTGAAAATGGCTAAAGGTAGGAGGGCTTCAAATAACTCCTGCTTCAGCCCCAGATAAATACACCATGTTTGGTACAGGTGGCAGCACAATGGACCTTCCACTCTCACTAATTCATTTGTACATTAATTTATTCGTCTTTACATCTATCCATCTACCTCCCTGTTCCCTTAGTCACTCACTGATCCATCCATTTTTCCATCTATCCATCCTTTGTCCATTCATCCACCTATGCAGTCATCATCCCATCAATCAGTTTCACTATTCATCTACCATTTAATCTATCTAACAAATATATTGAGCGTTTCTTCTGTGACTGACACTCTACTAGTTATTTGGGCTATATCAGTAAGCAAAAGGACAACTACCTCAGCTCTTGAAAATCATATATACATCGTTCCTTCCCTTTATTCATCCATCCATCCATCCATCCATCCATTTATCTCCCCATCTATCCACTCATCTTGCCATCTGTTTATCCATCCATATCTGCCTCTGCTTATTCATCTACCCATCTTTCAGCCCCACCCTGAGAACCTACACTGTGGTGGCCCCTGTGCTGGGGACCCAGAACACTCTCAGACCTAGTCCCTGCCCACCCCACCCCCAACTGCTGTGCTCTTAGACATGCAAATGGCTTAGTCAGGAAGTGATTGGGGCTCTAGGAGAGTGTCAAAGTTTGTCAGAACTCACAAGATGAATCTGACATTTTCTTCAACAGAGATTTTTTAAAAGCCTAGACTTTAAACTTTCAAAGGCAGGGCAAGGGAAAGGAAGGCTTCCTGGAGGAGGCAGAATCTGACCTTGGTTTTGAAGGATGGACATGAGAGATGGTGTGGAGTCTAGAAGGCTATAAACTGTGAGCAGCTTACTTTGCCTGGAGTAATATGTATGTGTTGAAGAGCAAGAATGGGGAAGTTGTGAGTTGATACATCAGAGCCTTGAACCTTGAAGTCAGTCAAAGAGATCAGACTTAATGCTGTGGGCAGTAGGGTCATGGGAGGATTAAAGCAATTCCTCTTCCTGGGTGTTGGGCCCTGGGGGAGTGCTTGGCTGGGTACTAAGGCCTCAGCACTCAGGCCCTTCCCTGCAAGTGCTGAAGTGGGCTCTGGGTGGGTGGGGTTTTGCAGCTACTCTGGAGTTGTCTCTCCTGTCAAGGGCATTAAATCAGGTAAGCTCCTGTCTGTGCCTGTGGCCACCCCCATTCAAAGATAAAACTGCCAGCCTTCCTCCCAAGGACATCTCACTCATCCCCTATGTCAGACAGATTAACCCCACTGGTGATAAAGCATGGTTCCCACTAGGCCTCCCCTAGTCCAATGAGAAGTGCTTCCTACTATCTAGCTTTAATCTTTCCTATTGGTCTCTAGATGTATGGCCCCAGATGAGATTCTCCTTTCAGGCACCAGAGTTACTTTGGCTGGTGTGCCAGTGCTACCTGTCCCCAACCCCTGACCCAGGTTGGCCCCGGGGCCCTTAACTCTGATCACGGTCCAGGGCTCCACCCTCTGAGGCCAGGCACTGGGGGTTCCCGGAACAGAAAGGATGAGAGGAGTCTGCCTCTTCTCTGTTCAGTGACTACAGTGGCTGGCCCCATGGCCCGGGATGTGGAAAGCCTGGCCCTGTGTCTGCGAGCCCTGCTAAGTGAAGACATGCACCAACTGGACCCCACTGTGCCTTTCATGCCCTTCAGGGAGGAGGTGAGCTGGGTTGGGGAACAGGACTGGAGAGCTCCCACCTCTCCCCTCTCCTCCCCTCATTGACCTGTCTACCATCTGACTATCTTCTGTGGAGACCTCCTTTCCCAGCCCAAGGTACAGTGACCAAGAAGCCTCCATGCTCAGTCATGTTCACATCCCACCCCTGCTTTGGCCTCTCAGTTACTTGGAGTCATAGCAAATACTGCCCCCAGAGAGGAACTTCATCATCACATACCCAGCACACACAGACATACATTCAGCAGATATGGTTTAGAGTCTGGTATCTGGTTAAGTTAGGCTGTTAGTCCTCTAGGTAACCTTGCCCAAGTCACATCTCTTCTCTAGGCCCCAGTCTCCTCAGTGGTGTAATAAAGAGGTTGCACCTGAAGATTGCTCCAGGACATTCCAGCTCTGGCAGCCTTCATTTATTCAGTAGTTCATTCAACAACATTTATTGGCACCTACTATGTTCAGGCTCTTTTAATACAATTTTTAAATATTTTTATTTATTTCTAGGGGAGAGAGAGAGAGAGACAGCGTGAGCAGGGGAGGGTCAGAGAGAGAGGGAGATACAGACTCTGAAATAGGCTCCAGGCTCTGAGCTGGCAGTCAGCACAGAGCCCGACGCGGGGCTCGAACCCACGAACTGCAAGATCATGACCTAAGCAAAAGTCGGACGCTTAACCGACTAAGCCACCCAGGCTCCCCTATGTTCAGGCTCTTTGTAGTTCATCCTAATATTCACTCTATGGAATGAGCATTGTGCTTCTCAATTTACAGGTGAGGAAATGAGGGGAAAGGAAGTGACTTGCCTATGATCACATAGATAGTAACTGGCAGAGGTAGGCTTTGACCCCAGCCCTGTCTGCTCCAGAACCCTCTCCATAGGGAGAGTCTCTGTCCACCCCATTCATTCAGTGTCTACTCATCTGATTCCCTACTCATACCCTAGTACAATCAACCTGTGATCATTTTCTGTCATCTATTTTTTGCCCTTACTGATCTCTCCATCTCCATCCTCTCCTGGCTATTTTTAGTTTAAAGATCTTTGTGTCTATTCATCTACTTACTTAATTGCCCACCCACTCAATTCCAACCATCCATTCTTCCACCCACCCACCTATCCATTCAACTTCTGCCCACCCACCCATTCACCATCTCATACATGCACCCTCCCACTCATTCATGAATCTATCTACCATCTATCTATCTATCCACTCCATTCACCCAATCATGTCCTCATCCATTTGTTCTTCCAGGAGTTCCTCCAGAGGACCTACAGCCTGGAAAGTATATAGAGGGGCTCCAAGGAGCTCTTGGGGAGCCTCTGTAGATTCCACTGGGTTGAAAACAGCTGTGTCCCAAGGCCCTAACCTATAAGTCTTAAGTCTTAAAGAGGCCCAGTCTCTCCTGAGAGTCCCACCCAGCCCCTCTTGCCCGCAGGTATACTCCAGTAACGAGCCCCTTCGAATTGGCTATTGTGAAACAGATGGCTTCACCCAGCCATCTCCTAGCATGGCCAGAGCTGTGAGGCTCACCTCCAGGCTGCTCCAGGATGCAGGACATCAGGTAGGCCTGCTTAGCCCTGGATGGGGAGGGAAGCCAGACTAGAGAGGATGCTGGGCTGAGCCATTAATGCTTGGAGGGAAAGGAAGTTATATCCGAGTTTGAGTTGCTAACATCACTGTGTTTCCCCTAAACTTCCTGGAGAAGACTGATGGGGGCAGCTGGGGACAGGGTGGGCCCCACCCTGTGAGGAAGACATCAAGATTTTGCAGCCTTCCTCTTCAGTGGTGGGGACTCAGGGACTCACTCCTATAATTCCTATAGCTTGGGTTTCTCCATTAAATGGCTGTAAGGAGAACTGTGTCCTCAAAATCACTTCCCTCCCCAGCCCCTGCCTCCCTCCAATGGCTTGCCCTGGCCTTGCATCCCCTTTGAAAATTGTTGGTTGGCTACATGTGTACTATGTGGTCTTGGGCCAGTCTATTAACCACCAAGCCTCAGTTTTCTACCGCATAGGGCAGCTGTGCAGATTAAATGAGCTCACATATGTGAAGCACTCAGCATGGGGCTGGATCCCAGTGAAGCAGGCAGGGCTGCCTAAATGCCATGGTGTCTCTGTGCAGGGTGAAGGAGTGGGCATGGCAGCAGAGGGGCTGGGGTGGATGGAGAGGAGCTGCAGTTTGGTATCCTCTCTTTAAATCCTGAGGGATGCAAAGAGAATACCAGGTGGGGCCGGAGGAACTCCAGGCCCTGACTCAGCCTCTGTCTCCCAGGTCATCCCCTTTACCATCCCCTGTGTAGAGTATGCTGTCAAACACCTGTTCATAGGGGGTGTGTTTGGCGACGGAGGGGCCAGCGTTCTGGAGAAGGTGTAAGTTTGTCAGGACTCAGACAGGGCATGATGAAAACAGGGTTGGGGATGGGGCTGGCAGCGACCTGTGCCCTAGGAAGGGACTGTGGGCCTGGGCTGGTGGGATGCCTCTGGTTAATTGTGTGACCTTAAACAGCAAGTCAGCTCTTTGGTCTCCATCTTCACTATGCACAGTTCCAGGGTGGCAGTAGTGGAAACAGAAGTGTTTCTTTGGGTCTGACCTCCTTCCATGGCTTGCTTTGGAATGGGAGTTGGGTGGATACGGGAGCCAGTCGATGGCTGAAAGGCTGTAACTGACCAGATATGTGTCTGTGGTCCCTCAGTGAGGGGGACATTGTGGACCCTTGCATAAAGACACTGATCAACCTGCTCCACCTGCCAGACTCACTCAAGTGTTTTTTGTCCTGGATCCTGAAGTACATAGTGAGTGTGGGACCAAAGTAGGAAGGCATTCAGGAGGGGAGGAGCCCAGAGAGGAGAAGGACTCAGAGAGGAGGACGGGGCCCAGAGAGTAGTGGGGGCTTAGAGAAGAGGAGCTGAAAGGGCTGATGGGGACAAAAGAAGGGTGCTTTCAGAGAGAAGAGTGCATCTCAAAAAGAGGAAGTGTTTTCAGAGAGGGAGTAGTGGCCTAGAGGGGGCTCAGGGCTTGTGGAGGAGTGGAAGCTTCCATGATAGTGTGCTGAGCAGAGTTGCTCTTCTTGGACCCCCATCCTGGGCAGGCTGGTGTTGCCCTGTGGTTTCTGAATGGGTCTCTCTCTCTAGGATCCCCGAGCTAGCCAGAGTTTTGAAGAGATTCGTGGAGTGGGGTGAGTGCTAGTCTCCTCGGGTCAAGCTCACAAGCATCTTTCATGGGGTGGGGGAACTGAGTGAGGGCCATTGGCTGGAGTTGGCATCCACTGGAGGTGAGGGCTGTTTAGACTTTGGGATCTAATTAGGTTTTTAGGGCCATGTCTGACACTAGTTAAATTTAGACTTTTGAGTGGGTTTGGGATTGGGGCTACTTTGGGCCTGGGGTTTGATTTGGAGTTAAGCTTCTGAGTTCTGGCTAGAATTAGCTTAGGGTAAAAGTTGGCCTGAGTTAAAGTTGGGTTTAGGCTGCGGTTGGGGTTAAGGTTGGAATTGGTCAGCCTGAGGGCTGACTGGGGTGCCTCACAAGCTAGGAGAAGAACCTATGGTTTTGAGGGGAGGCTCTGAGTCCCTGTGGCTGCTGATGGTGGGGGAGGAGGGCATCTCCCAGGGGGTGTGTACTCTCGGCAACGTTGGATAGGCAAGGTATTTTGGTCAGCGAATAAAACACGGGGTCATCCTAGCCCTTCAGCTGATCTGTAACCTGCACTGAGACTAAGTTCTAACTCTTGGCTATAATGTCCCCATTTGTATNAGGGTGTGTACTCTCGGGAACGTTGGATAGGCAAGGTATTTTGGTCAGCGAATAAAACCTGCACTGAGACTAAGTTCTAACTCTTGGCTATAATGTCCCCATTTGTATAAAAGGGGGTCCTCCCATACTGACCTTTGGAATTCTGAGTCTTCTTTATTCCCCCAGGACTCCCAAGAAGCTGTGGGAGCATCACAGAGCAGTGCAGGTGATGTGTGCCTGAAGAGACTTCAAGGGACTGCCGGAATAGGGGCAGCAGAGGCCTGCGTGGGGATAGGAGTAGCCAGGCAGGGAGTAGAGCTCTGTCCCGGGCCTACAGGGAAGGCCTGGCTAAACCCAGATGGGGAGGCTTGGTGACCCAGGAGCTTAATGTAGTCCATTTCCTTGGGGCCAGGATATGTTGTTCCCAAGTGACTGCAGTCTGAGACTCCCCCTGCCATCCCTTTACCTTAGCCCCTGGGAAGGCCCTGACCCTCGCCAGATAGCTTAATCTGGATCTTACAGGCTAGGAATTCTTCCCGATCTTTAACAGGACTGGGTCTGGGAGCCCCTGACCTTGTCCTGCAAATAGTGACCTCTGCTGGCCTTACCCCTCCCATACCTCACTATCCCTGAAGGAATATCAGCAAAAATTCGTAGCCAAGTGGAGGTCCCTGGACCTGGATGTGCTGCTGGTGCCAGCTTTGGACCCTGCCTTCCATATATGCTCTTCTGACATGGGACTAGGTGAGAGGCCACTAGGTCCTGGTGGGGTTGAGACCTAGAATTCCAGGACTTCAAAGTCTTGCCACAGTCTCTGAGGCCTTGACCTCTGTCACCATTCAATATTTAAAACAATGTTTTAAATTGAGATAAAATTCAGAGGACATAAATTCACTATTTTAAAGTGTACAGTTCAGTAGTTTTTAGTATATTTGGGATGTGGTACAAACACCACCACTGTCTAATTCCAGAACATTTCCATTACCCTGAAAAGAAACCCTGTACCTGTTAGCAGACACTCCCAATTTTTCCCATTCCCTTTTATTTATTTTTAGTTTTCATCTTTTAAAAAGTTTATTTTACCTTTTGAGAGAGAGAGTGTGTGTGAGCACATGCATGTGGGAGAGGGGCAGAGAGGGAGAGAGAGAAAAATCTGCACTGTCAGCACAGAGCCAGATGCAGAGCCAGATACAAGAGTTCGAATTAAGGAACAAACCGTGAGATCATGATATGAGCCAAAACCAAGAATCAGATGCTTAACCCACTGAGCCAGGTGCCCTTTCCAGGTGCCCTTCCCATTCACTTTTTTTAAAAAAAATTTAATTTATTAAAGTTTATTTATTTATTTTGAGAGATAAAGTGCAAGCAAGGGAGGGTGAGAGAGAGAGGCAGAACAAGAATCTCGAGTGGTCTATGTGCTGTCAGCCCGACTCGGGGCTCTATCTCAGGAACTGAAACATGAAATCATGTCCTGAGCCGAGAGCAAGGGTTGGACGCCCAACCAACTGAGCGCCCCTGAAATATAATTTACATGCAGTGAAACTCACCAATTTTCAGAGTGGAATTTGATAAATCTTAGCAAATACGTATAGCTGTATTACCACCACCATGATAAAAAGAGAATATTTTGGGGCACCTGGGTGGCTCAGTCCGTTAAGCGTCCAACTTCAGCTCAGGTCATGATCTTGCCATTCGGGAGTTTGAGCCCCACATCAGGCTCTGTGCTGACACCACTTCACACGGGTGGAGAGGCCTCAAGGAATCCGCAATGAAAAGAGGCCCAGCACAGGGCTTGGCACTGAGTAAGGCTTCCGCAGTGTCCATTCTCTCCTTCCCTCCACCGCGGGGTGAGCGTGGGGCAGCTGTCAGCTGGCCCTCCCAACGTGGAACGGGAGGGCTGCAGTTCCGAGAAGGACCCTGAGGGGGCGCTCACATAACACTCCTCCCCGCCTGAGTCTTTTGTCCACTGATGATTTTCTGGGATTGCCTGGATCTCCTACAGATAGTAGCTCCTACACGAACCTGTACAACGTCATAGACTTCCCTGTTGGCGTCGTGCCGGTCACCACTGTGACGCCGCAGGACGAGGAGGAACTGGCCTTCTACAAGGGATACTACGGAGATAGTTCCGACAAGCATTTCCGGGAGGTCAGTTTCCCTCTCCACGCCTCGCTCCCAGGGGCACAAGCCAGGACTGATTCTTGCCTCAATCCCAGTCGGGCTTGTGGGGGCAGGGAGGGGCCAGCCACTCCTAGTGTTTATCCTCTATCACTGCTGCTACTGTGTCATCCCATCTCTGAGGGCACACCGTTTGAGCTCTAAGTCAGCCTCTGTCCTTGTCCTGGGAGAATACTTAACAAAACCACTGGTCTTCTTGGCACTTCCCTAGAGAAAGTCTATCCCAGAGGCAGGAAAAAGGGGGCAAATGCCCCTGGTTAGAAGCTTACTATGTAACTGGACTGGACCCTGCCCTCTCTGAGCCTTGATTTCTTCGCCAAGAAACTAGGAATTAAAATATCTACTTTGCAGGGCTGTCCTATTGATTCCATTGAAAAACAGTGAAGCAGTTAGCATAAGGCTTTGTATACAGGAAGTGTACAACACATGCTACTATTACTAGTTCAGAGGTAGCTTCATAAAAGGAAATATTTCCATAGACGTATTTAATGCACAGTCTAAAATGACAACCCTGTCTTGGGTGACAGGGAGAAAGAGAAGGAGAGAGAGACTGACTCTGAAAAGTATGTATGTGCCTGAGTCAGACATTAAGCAACTTACTTTATTTGGAAATTGATTTTAGTGCTAGAGTTACCCAGTGGAACGGCTGACCTGAATTCTGAGAAAATAACAATAAGGATACCATCTAATGTGTCTTGAGCTCTTACTCTGTTCCAGGAGCTGTTTAAAAAGAGCTGTATATATATTAAATCATTAAATCCCGTAACTGTCCTGTGAGGCTTCACAAATGAGGAAACGCGGCACACACAGGTTAAGAGCCTTGACCAGTGCCACAGACAGCTGAAGTGTAGGAGCCAGGACTTGAAGCCAGTTGACTTGGCTCCAGCACAAAGGCAAAAAAGGCTTGGGTCTTATCATCATAAAACAATGCAAACATGTTTGAATTCCTATGTTTGGATTTCATGGCAGGACTCAGGCTCAGTCCCCATGTTCCTGAGTCTGTGTTTGAGGTCAAAATACACCTTTCGCTGCAGAAGTGAAGCCAGATCCAGGCTCTGGGTCAGGAGTTTGCACATTCTTCTTTCCTTTGCTGAGAACATTGGGTGGATACTCAGGTTTATATTTTTTATTTTTTTTATTTTTTATTAAAAAATTAATGTTTATTTTTGAGAGATAGAGAGAGAATGCAAGTGGGGGAGGGGTGGGGAGAGAGGAAAACACAGAATCTGAAGCAGACTCCACGCTGAGAGCCCGATGTGGGGTTTGAACTCACGAACCATAAGATCATGACCTGACCTGAAGTCAGACGCTTAACCAAGTGAGCCACCCAGGTGCCCCCATTAAAAACATTTTTTTAGTTAACAGCTTTATATTTCATGATTATAGTCAGTTCTGTGCATGAGGAGCAAGTTTTACATCTTGGCCCTGGAGAAGTATAGACCGATACAGTCAGAATAGGTTTTCCAGATTTCCCTGGGAGCTGAGGAAGCCTGGAACTTTGAGCTCCAGGACATCTCTACCTTAATATAGATTAGGGATGAAATGTTTGCACTAATGCATATGGGTGGTGAGGAAAGCTGGACGAGGGACCTGTGAGCAGAAAGCAGGCTCTCAGTCCACGGACCCTCTCTCTGGGCAGGCGGTACAAGGATCCGTGGGGCTTCCTGTGGCTGTGCAGTGCGTTGCCCTGCCATGGGAAGAAGAGCTGTGTCTCCGATTCATGAAAGAGGTGGAGACCTTGGTCAAGAACCACAGGGGATCCGAGTGACCAGCCACTCCTCCTGGAGACCTTCATTCTCGTCCACGTCTGCTCCTGATGTTCCTTCTCATGAATACCATATCTCCCTCACGTCTCCTCCTCCCAGAAGCCCACCACATTCCTTTTCTTTGTTGTTACTCTGTGCAGGTACTCAAGAAATGGACTCCTCACATTGGCCCAAGATGGGGCACAGGGTGAAGGGCTCAATAAATATTTCTGACTGATTGATCTTGTGATCTCTGGTCTAGGTGGGGCTCTAGCCTCCTGGTGGCCTTCTGCCTCCAGCTACTCTCCTCCAGCTCAGTCTCCCAGATGATATCCCAGACTGTAGCAGAGGGGAAGGAGCCCCAAACAGAGAGGCTGGTGACCTGGGTTAAAGCCCTGGCTCTGCCACTGGCTTGCTGTGTGATGCTGGGCAAGTTGCTTCCCCTTTCTGGACTTCAGTTTTCTCATCTACAAACTGAAGGGGTTAGATATGATGAGGTCCATGGTACCTGTCAACTGGACTATTCTTTGACTTGTGACTTCTAGGCACTTCGCTGATCAAGAACTTGCCATGGCTCCCATTGCTGTCTAGAGAAAGTTTCAAAGAGTAAGGCCAAGGGAGCGAAACCCAGTCAGAACAGACCCTAGGTTGGGACCCAGACTCAGGCTCACAGTTCAGAGCTTAGCCTGCAAAGTGTCAATTTCTTGGCTTGACACTCAGCAGCTCCCAAGATCCTCCACAGCCTCCTCTGCCAGGGCTCCCTCACAGCACAGCCTCCCTCCCTTCCCTCAACCTGGAGCCTTCTTGCCACCACGAGCACACTTTGCACTTTTTTTTTTTTTTTAATGTTTTAGCTATTTCTGAGAGAGAGAGACAGCATGAGCAGGGGAGGGTCAGAGAGAGAGGGAGACACAGAATCCAAAACAGGCTCCAGGCTCTGAACCAGCTGTCAGCACAGCGCCCGATGTGGGGCTCAAACCCACGAATGGTGAGATCATGACCTGAGCCGAAGTCGGACGCTCAGACAACTGAGCCACTCAGGCGCCCATGCTTTGCACTTCTGCCTCTGTGCCTCTGTCACCCTGTTCCCATCACCCAAACACCTTCACTGTCTTCTCTGTCCTTCAAGCCCTGTATCAAATGCCACCTCCTTCAGGAAGTCTTCTTTGATCCCTCCAACTCCCCCCATGACCTTCCCTTTATCTGAACTCTCTTGAGATCCTCATGCATTAAAACTTACCCCTTCTGTATCTCACTCCACTTTTCAGCTAGGCAAGCTAATGGACTCATTCCTCCCTGTGGGTGATAGCACAGACTTTCTGAAGAGAATACCTCAACGCAGAGGAATAGATTTCATCCATCCTCCCATCCACCTGTATCCATCCATCCTCCATGTGTTAAGTACCTCCTCTGAACACAGATGGTAGAATTTCAGGCAGAAAAGACCCGAGTTTAACTAAGAAGGAATCACACCAGGAGCACCTGGGTGGCTCAGTCGTTTAAACGTCTGACTCTTGATTTTGGATCAGGTCATGATCTCACAGTTCCTGAGTTTGAGCCCTATGCTGGCAGTGCAGAGCCTGCTTGGGATTCTCTCTCTCTCTGCTCCCCACTCTCTCCCCCCACCGCTGCTTATGTGCTTTCTCTCTCTCAATATAAATAAATAAAACAAAGGGGAAAAAAAAGAAGGAATCACACCTGAAGGGAAGCCCTGACTCTACCTACACAGAAGGAACCATTTGGGATGTCCCGGTGCAGGTGAGAGAGGGCTCTTGCTGACCTCACTGTGGCCTCTACGTATCTCCAGGCTCTGCCAGAGTCTGAACTCTCTGCTAGAGAAGGAGCCTCATGTTTTCTCCCCAGACAGGGCTAGCAGGGCTCCTGCTTTGTCCTCTCTCCCCCATAAACGGGAGACGCTGAGAAAAAGCAGAGAGGCTTTCTGCCTTAAGTGCCTCCTGCCTCCTCCCTCATTCCCACCGGCTGCAACGGTTTGGGCACCAGGGGGCAGCATTGAGCTTCACACAGCCCACACAGTAGTTGGCCTTCAGCTTTCAGATCCACTCAAGCAGGACTTTCCCAGTCTAAACTCCATTGCACAGACGGGAAAACTAGAGATGGGGAGATCGAGATAGGGGGACATAGGGATAAGCTGGGTGGTTTACACATTAGTAGATTGTAAGACATTGAGGGCAGAATTCTACTTTTGTCTGATATTAGCCTGGGGAAAGAGAGTGGCAGGCAGATACTGGGCCAAAGGGCCAAGTAAACGGGAAGCCCTTCCTAAGGCCAGATTTCCCTCCAGGCTAGGCTTTCTTTTGTTTCTCCTGAGCTGATATTTGGGTCAACAACCACCTTTGTCCCCAGATCCAGCTCAGAGCGCTGACCTGTAACCTCTCACCACCTGCCAGCACCATCTTCAGCTGAAATCGCTGCTTGATCTGCGTGACTGTGGGCAGGTCACTGGCTTCCGCAGCGCCCTTTGCCACAGTGGCTGAGGCTGTGTCTGGGTGCGGATGGGATGTCCAGGGACAGGACACTGCCTCCTTCTCCCCTTCCCATTCCTGCTACTTCCACTGTGGAAGGCTTGATCAGGGCGCTCACAGCCCAGCTTCTTCTCTGCCTCCTCCGCAACCTTGGGCAAGCCTCCCAGCTTCTCTGAGCCTCAGTTTCTTCTGTGCGATGGAAAGGATTACATCCGCCACAGCCGCAGGATGAGACAGCGCCACAGGGGGTGAAGGCAGGGTGGAAGAGGTCCCCTCCCCAGCCCGGGAGTCACTGCTGGGGTGAGAAGCCGCGTCAGGTCTGGTGTCGGTGTCCAGAATTCAGCGGGAAGAGCCAGCTCCTCCTGGGGAAGCCCGAGAGCGATAGGGTGGTGGGTCACTCCAGGGGAGGCGTTTACCTCCTAAACGGGAGAATTCCGGGGGGAAGGGGTGTCTACAAAGGCTGGCACCGAGGCCCCTGACTAGGATACTCTGGGAAGGGGGTGCCCTGAGTTCTGGTCTTGTTTCCGTGCTGTGGGGATGCAGGTAAGAGCTCTCCCCTTTCCGGGCCTCCGTTTCCACTGTGACTGCACGGAGGGAGGGTGTCCGCGTGTCTCCTCGCCCCCCTTTTCATTTCCAAGGCGCTGCCAGTCAGCCCCGCGTCGTCTCACCGGCCCAGGGGCGACCCGGGCCTCTCCGCCTTACCCGTCGCGCTCCGTTCTGTCACCCCGCGCGGTCTCGGGTGGACCCCG
>NW_027527936.1:6126385-6143367 GCF_008692635.1 Crocuta crocuta
ATGCAAGCCATGAATTATCAACTGAAAGGAGTCAATTACCGGCTCTAAAAACGAGTGTCTGCGCCCGGAGCGCCCGGGGCCATCCGCCTATTTACGGAGCGATTTCCCCCGCCCGGCCTCGGGAGGGATTGACGGGGAGAGATGGAGCCCGAGACCGGGCGGGAGAGAGCCACGGGGAGAGAGACTGGGAGAGAGAGGGCCAGAGACCCGCAGACATAGGGAGAGATAGAAACTGGGACAGGAAGGAGAGACAGGTCTAGGGAAACCCGCAGAGATTCGGATGAGGCACAGGCAACTCGGGGACGTGGGGGAAGAGCGGGTGGGGGTGGGGGAGCCCTGGGACCTCACAGGCCCTGTTTCCCCTCCTCAAGTCTGTGTAGGGACTCGAGCCCTCCAGGGCTGGGGGGAGGCTGGGCCGTTGGGTGGAGCACTGGTGGAAAGATCTGGGGCTCAGGGAGTGACAGAGTGGGGAGCATAGTTCTGGCAGAAAACGGGGAGCAGGCTGTGGCCTTGTCCTGTGTGGTGGTGAGCTGGATAGTGTGATCACGGGAAGAGGGAGGAAGGGCGAGACACAGAGACAAAGTGAGGATAGAGTCCGAAGTGGGGGTGCCTGCACAGTCTCAGCATTGAGAGAGGGGTGGTGAAACCAACCTCAGTGTGCTCTGGGAGTCCTGTCTGCCCACCAGGCTCTCACCCAAGCCGCTCCCCTCCCTGGAAATGCTTTACCTGGGGGACTCCTACTCACTCTTTGACTCTCGGCGTCCCCAGCCCCTGTGCCTGCCTTAGCCTCTGCACACAGCCCATTCTATTCCAGGATCCAGACCTGACTTCTCCAACAGGCTTGAGTGTGGCAGGGCCAAGCCTTCCCCACCTGGGCCCTCTGGAGGGAGTCATAGGGAGCTACATAACTATTTGTTGCAACAGTGAATGCTGAGAACACACTGAGGGCTGCTGGGGGTGGGGGAGAAGGGAAGGGGGTGATGGGCATGGAGGAGGGCACTTGTTGGGATGAGCACAGGGTGTTATATGGAAACCAACCTGACAATAAACTAATTAAGAAAACAAAAAACAAAAAAAAGAAAGAGCGAATAGAGGGAGGAGTAAGGCTGTGACCGAGGCCCAGAGTTTTCAGGGCAAGGCTGAGTATAAAGCAGTCGGTACAGATCACGTGGGAGGCTTCAAGCCACCTCAGTGCTGGGGTGAGGTCAGAGCAACTGAGTCCAGCCCTTGCTATGCAGGATGGAGGGGGAGGAGGGGAGGAGCAGGGGCAGCCACGGTAGGGGTAATGGTGGGTGGGGAGGGGGAAGCTGAGGCCTAGCTCGCCAGCACCAGCAAGTTGCTGCCAGAGCCCCCAGGGCTTGTACTTCCAGATCCCTGGGGTCTTAGGCCTCTCCTCGAGGGGGGGTGGGGACAGGGAACCCCCAGGAACTCTGAAGGAGGAGGGAAATCGAAACTGGGACAGAGGGAAGAGGCTGGGCCTGGGTATCAAACAAGCTTTCTCTTCTAGCTGTGTGACCCGGGGCAAGCCCCTTAACTTCTGAGCCTCCGTTCCTTAATCTAGAAAATGGGGACAACACTATCCACTTTCTAAGAATGGTCTCACATGTGCATAACACTTTCCCAAGAGGGAAGGTAAAGAATAAGAACAGCTACTATTTATTGAGGCTTACAAGGTGCCAAGTGCTATGATTAGTGGATTATCCCTATCTGCCTCCCAACCACTTTCCCATGTTGTGAAATCACTTTGCAGTCAGGGAAACATGGAGAGGGGCTGGGAGATTGGGAAGTGGCAGCATTTGAGGGTTGAAGCTAGCTCTGACTCCAGAGCTTCCTTAACCCCTGACCTCCCAGACTAGGCCCAGTGTGTTCCCTGCCCTGTTTCCCCAGCCCTTCCAGTCTGACAGCCCAGATCTACTGAAAGAGCACAGTGTGCCCGAGAGCTGAGGTCCGATGGAGGCGGCCCCTGGGGTTCTGTTCCTACCGTGGCGTGGGGCTGGGCCAACAAGTCTGCGGCCCTACCAGGCCATTAACAGGCAGCCAGAGGGGGTGTCTGCAAGCGCCAACGCTGGGGTTCCCGCGACCGCTCGCCTATTAGTGGCTGGTGGCTTCACAATGATTTATTGGGGCTTCTTCATTTCCCCTTGGTCTGCTATAAACATATTTATACCACCAGAGTGACCGATAAATTTCCCTTATGAATCCCGTTATCTCCCCCATTAACCATCCGTCACCTTTTATGCGGCCACAATGGGCCGGGGCACGGGGGCTGGGTGGGAGGCCCGAGGCCGGAGGGGCCTGTGGGCCCAGTGAACTCTTCACCTCCCCCACTGCTCCCCAGACGGTGGCGGCCGCTGCCTTGGAGCTACCTCTAGGATGAGGATATGGGCCTCCGAACTGACTGGAAGGGGGCCCTTTGAAATGCGGCTTCCTGTTCCTGCTCTTTCTCAGAATAGGGAAGCGCCTCTCACCTGAGTCTCTCCCACACAGCTCTGGCTTTGTCTCTAAGTGAGCAAGAGCCCAAGAGCCATCTGAAGCTGCTGCCGCTGCTCTTCCTCCTCTCCCTACCCTAAGCTCTCACTCTCATCCTTCTGAGTGCAGCAGAAAGCTCAGAAGATGCAGTTAGATGTGGTGCCAGATGGCCATATGCCAGCCCCTTGGCATTTGCCGAGCACCTCCTCTGTGCCATGCACTTTGTATCCATGATTTCATGTGATCTCTACCATGGGTCACGATGGAACACCATGGAATCCTGGAGCCAGATCTTTACAGCCCCAGCTGCCAGATGAGGAAATAAGTCCCAGAGACATTAAATGAAGAGCCCAACATCATCCAGCCAAGGGATAGAGCTGTGATTTGGGGCCCTTCTGGCCTTAAAACTTGTGCTTCCAACTACTGCACTCTCCCACCTCTTCAGATGCTCTGGGCTAGGAGGGGTTAATCCAAGAAAATTTTCAGTGGAGGGGGCTACAGAGCAGGGGAGGAAGGAACAGAGAGGGGAGTAGATGGGGCCTCAGTGGAAGGTTGGCAGGAAGAAGGGGGCAGGGCTGTGGAGTGGGGAGTGACCTTGGGCACCTGTTGAAGTCAAGCTGCTGGGAGCCGGGCAAGGTCTCTAAGAGCCCTAAGGTACCTGTCCTACCCACATCTGGCAGGACAAGGGGCTTGGCACATGGTCTGGGCTAGTAGACGAGGGCTCAGACCTTCTCAGCTTATGACTAGGGCAAGGCCTCCCCTTCTCTAGGCCTCAGCCTTCTGCCAGAGCCTGGGCATGGAGGGTTCTGCCCTTTGAGTACCTGATGTATCAGCTTCCTCAGGGGATAGCTGTGTGGGTGGTGGTGAAGGGGTGGGGGTCGGGGTATGCCTGTGAGTCCTGTTTCTTCCACCTTCCCCCACAAAGTCAGCAAGAATTGCTGAGAGCTCCTGGGGAGTTAAGATGACCCACATTCTCCAATGGAGAAGACTCTTGAGACTTAGGTGGACCAAAGCCCTGAGTCCTGGCATTGCTTCTCTGGCCCAAGGAGAATGTTATTATCCCCACTTTATAGATGAGGAAACTTAGGCCCAGAGGAGGAAGGAATCTGAGCAAAGAACAGAGCCCTGGGTTAAGATGTAGTGACGAGGAGGGGACTCAGAAGCATTAGGGCTGGGAGGTAGCAGAATTGGGCTTAACAGGGGGGTGGAATATAGTCTGCTGGGTCTGAGGTGGCCATGGGTCCAGGTGCGGTGTTAGTTCTCTAAGGATGTCTAATTACTCTTCTCTTCAGTAACATCCTGGGTGGCCTAGGGGGTGACTAGGGCAGAGGGAGTTATGGGTTTAGTACCCCAAGGAAACAGATTCTCCACTGACTTTGTTTTATTTTATTTTTTGAGAGACAGAGCGTAAGCAAGGGGCTGGGGTGCAGAGAGAGAAGGAGACACAGAATCCAAAGCAGGCTCCAGGCTCTGAGCTAGCTGTCAACACAGAGCCCGATGTGGGGCTTGAACCCATGGATGCAAGATCGACCAGAGTCATGGTTGGACACTCAGCTGACTGAGCCACCCAGGCACCCCTCTCCTCTGACTTCAAGAGGATGTGGGGAGGTCATTCTGGCCATTCCCCTGCCTCCTTTGGTCCAGAGAGGGAAGTGTTGGGGGTTGTTACAAGATCCAGTCCATCTACTTCCTGGCTGTCCACACCCCAGCACCTTAGGGGAAACAGCCATGCTAGGAGGAAGGAGATCCGCTGTGCAACCTGGAGCATGTTCTTGCCCTTTCTGAGCATCATCCCTTAGACAATCTCCAGCTCAGATTCCAGACTCTCTGCTGCCATATTCCGAGGGGACACTTCAGACCAGAGCTCCTGAGGCGCGCCAGGGCAGAGACAAGCAGGCCCCATAGCCAGACACTGTCACCTCTCCCACAGTGGTTCTCAGCTTTGCTCTGTCTCCTTGTCTCACCTGCTCTTCTTCCCCTTCTCCCGTTTGCCCTCTCTATCCTACCAACTGTCTGTCTGTCCGTCTGTGTATCTTTCTGGGCTGGCAGCCCACTCCCCCACGTCCTGTCCTCTCCGCAAGGTTGGAGGGAGGGGGCGCAGGGCTGGGAGTGTGTGTGTGAGTGCGAGCCAGCGCCAGAGCTCCCTCCCTCTCCCTCTCCACCCTCTCCTGCTCCCCTTGCCACACTCACACACATACACACTCTCTCAGCCATTTTCAATGTCATAAATTTCCCCGTCTCTCTCCTCCACTCGGCTATTACCTGCGCCTCCGTCACCGCCGTGCACTGCACGCTCCCAGATGGGCTAGGCCATCTCCGCTCCGCAAATGACTCAGGGAGAGAGAGGCAGGGAAGGAGGGAGAGGAAGGAGCGGGGAGAGATTGGGAGAGATTGAGAGGGAAGGCAGCAAGCAGAAGACAGGAGATGGAAGCAGAGAGGGAGAGAGAAGCAGCCCCCAGGGGCCCAGCCTCCTCTTCCCACCTCCTCCAAACACAAAAGCTGCTGCCAAAGGGGTGCCTGCCGGCCAGGAAGTCCAGGTGCCAGGGCAGGAGGGGGTGGTGCCTGAGTCCGGGGGTGGAGTCGGGTCACCCAGCTCTGCCCTCCACCCAGTGGGACTTGCTGTAAGTCCTCCCCCTCCACTAGCTTCCCACAGGCCTCTCTGTGTGCCAGCGCCATGCTAGTGGCAAACCAGACACCTGGGATTTCTTCCCGGGTGGCTCACAGCCAAACAGCCAAGGGGGCAGACAGACAGGGAGGTGAGCCCCCTTACTATGTGCTAGCCCTCTGTGGGGTCATTGGCAGGAGGGGGGAGGTGTTCAGAGTTTCTACAGCTCAGGGTAAGCTGCTCCTCTCCCTGCAGAATTGGAGGGGGCAGAGGCTCTCTCCTAGACCTGGCTTCTTGCCCCTGGCGTGGAGCCCCGCCTCCACTCTTAGCATCAGAGGAGCTCTTAGTTTTCTCTACAGGTTCTTGGAATGATAATAGGGCTGGGGAGACTCAGGCGGTCTGGGGGAAAGAGCATGTCCAGGAGACCCCACAGGATGGAGAATGAGGCAGAGGGGGCATCTAGGAGGGGCTGGTGTGGCAGGACTGGGGAGGGTGTGGACAGGGAACCCAAGGTGCCCATGTGGTGCCAACAGGGACTCAGTGAAACACCAGCCGGCCCTACTGCTGCTGCCGGTATCAATGACGGCATGTGTGGGAGTCCCTGGCGGTGCCGGGGCACATAGGCCGGGGCCCAGAGCTACTACCAGCGCCCCCCTGGAAAGGTTTCCTGCTTGTATTCTCAACACCTCCAGTTTCTTTTCAAAATGTAGATATGGCCATGTCGCCCTCTTAGTTCAAGCCTGCCATGTCTCCACAACCCACTGGAAGCAGAATCTACACTCCTCATGCTGGTTTAGGAGGCCCAGTCCATTTGTTCGGGCACCACCCCCTCCTGCTGCCGTCCTGACTTCTCTCTCTCCTGGCGGGGCCTAGAACATGCCCAGAGCCTTTGCACTCACTCTTTCCACAGGGCTGGCTCCTCATCCCTCAGCTCGAATGTCACCTGCACAGAGGAGCTAACCCTGACCAACCCATCTAATGACAAGTCACCCCATTAACTCTGTCGTGGCCTTCTGATTATTTATTTTGTGGCACTTTTTATGTTGTGTCATTATTTGGTTACTTATCTGTTTACTCATTTAGTGCCTGTCTCCACTGATTGACGGAACTTGCATGAAGTCAGACCATGTTTGTCCTGTTCATCAAAGACAGTAACTACCATATCGTGAGCCCAAAGAAGTATTCGTCGAGTGAATGAATGAATGGAGTTGAAGTAGGTACATTCTCCTCACCTAGGTCTGGGTTGGGATAGATGTTGGGGCTCAGCTGATGGCCATGGGCTTGCTGTCCATGTGGCAAATTTGGAATCCCAGTGTACTAGATTCCATTCCAACAGGGAAAGGCATCTTGCCCTGATGTCGGGAATTTAACCTGTAATCAGGGGTCAGGCCTCGTTGAAGGGTTTTCCTCTACTACAGTCCACGCATCAGAGTCCCTCCATCTGTGGGTAAACAACACGCACCTTCACAGACCTGCAGACACACACACACACACACACACTCACTCACTCACTCACTACAGGCATCCTCATACGGCTATACAGAGTGACCTAAGATAAGCCACCCTCACATGCGTACACAGAATTGCCCAGAGAAGTCTGAATACACCAAGGCATACAGAGGGCAAATCCAGTTACCCACATTCCTGCACATACTAGACACAGCCCTACAGGTGTATTTGTGAACAGGTGTACACATAAACACACATACCTACAAATATGTACTTATATGTGTAGTAGACACAATCACAAAAACCAACATAAATTAAACACTATTATGACATCAGCAGAAGGGTGCCTGGCTGACTCAGTTGGTAGAACATGTGACTCTTGATCTCAGGACCATGAGTTCGAGCCCCACACTGGGGATAGAGATTACTTAAACATAAAATACTTTAAAAAATGACATTAATGGAGAAGACACCACTTGCTAACTGACTCAGGAGTCGGCACCGTGGAGTAACAGCCTGGGCTGTGAGCTGCCCTCCGGCATGGGATGTGCTATGCTGAGTGACCACACATTCCCACCTCATTCCTCCCCTCCCCTGCCCTGCTGGCCCAGCCCTCACGGTCTTGTGAGAGGCTCAGGCTCCAGCAGACTCAATCTGTGGCCAGAGGCAGGGCTCAGCTGGAACTGGGGTCAGGACTTGGTCTGTGGCCAAGGTCAAGGTTCACTGGGTGACTGGGGTCGGGCTCATCTGGGACCGAGGTCAAAGGTCAGTCCCGAGGCTGAGATCTCCTTGACGTCTTGTGTCTCTGCTCACAGGTGTGTCCCCCATACGTGCTATCTCAAAGAGCCGCCCGTGGGAACAAGACTCAGGGTCCTTATCGTGCGTGGGCCTCCGTGGCTGGTGAAAGGGGGGGCAGGTGGGGGCCGCCAGGCAGATAGCTGTGAGGTACGTTTCCATTTCCGCGGGTCGGGCGGGCGAAGCCATTTCCAATCTGCTCTCTATCATTTTCAATATCATTAATCCCAGACACTCTATTTTCCATGCCTGCGCAGCCAGGCCCCCGAGTGTGCGCCGTGTAAAGTGACACATATTCATCACCGGCTCGTGGCGCCGGCGCCGACGCTGATACAATATTAGTGTTGCCCCCCCGCTCGGGGCCCGCTCCGCCCGGCTCCCCGATGGCACGAATCCATCACCTGGAGCCCGTGTCACTTTCCCCAGCAGCCACATTTGTTTGGGCACTTAGGAGGTAATTGTGGCACATTAGCCAGGGCGGGGAAGGGCGCTGGGCCCTCAGGAGGAGGGGAAGCAGAGGCATCTGCTTCCACAGCCTGAGCCCACCCTGGTCTGGTGCTGTTCTTGGCTCTGGCTGGGGTCCCAGAAACCTGGGCTCTTGCTCAGCCTTGGAGAAGGTGGCTCAAGGAAGGGTCCCATCAGGAAGTCTCAGCAGGGTTTCTCAGCTCCTCTGTGAGCCCCAACACTAGGGCTTGGTCTAGATGGGGCCCCACGCTTGGGGGGCTTTGAAACCTTTTCTTGCCAACCAGTCCATATCTCAGCACTGAGACTCAGGACGTGGCAGTTCCAGCCCTCCTGGCTCTATTTCAAGTCACAAATGGGAGAGGGCAGTGGGAGGGAGAGCAGGAAGGAGGAGACACTGCCCAGCCCTTGGGAAACCTGGGTCTGAAAGGGGAAGATCTTAGTCTGAGTGGGGGGTGACATAGCCCAGCCCTCCGGAGCCCTGTCTGAATCTAGGAGGAGGGGAATGTCACCAGCCTAAGCAGTAGATGATGACCCAGGGCACAGAGCTTTTGGGAAGACTGCCTGGAGGTGGTGAGCCAGACATCCACAGACAGCCTCTGGCCACTGGGAGGCCCAGAGTGGCTGTAATGAAGGGAGGAGCAGTGGCCAGGGTCATTGATCTGGGCAGAGGCCAGGCTGTGCTGGGGCATGGGTTTTCCCTCCTCAGTCCGCAGGGCTAACACCCATTAACCTCGTCAGCAGACAAATTGCCCGTCTTGTCAAATTCCCATTTAAAATGCAAACTCGATTTGACAGAGTAAACGGAGCGGAGGTGGGAGCGGATAATCCAGTGGAAGCTCATTAACAGGGCCCAATGAGAGGGGCCTGCCGGGAGGGCCTAACACACCCGCCCTGATGAACCTCCTGGCCTTTTAACATCCCACCACCTGCTCAGCACCCCGACTTGCCCGCCCTACTGCCTAGCCCCCTTCAAGGAGTCTGGGGACCACAGCTGCCTGCCACTACCTCCGGGAAGGTGCATCCAAGAAGCAAACAGAGCTGGGAATCAGCCTCTGCCTCTGTGCCTGCCTATTCAGCCTTGGGCAGCAACAACAGCAGCCCTGTGGCCCCCAACCTGGGTTCCCACCAGAACCCTGTACGTTTATTTTCCTACCTGGCCTCCCTGTCCCCTGCCTTCACTGTAGGGGTCCTGTGAGTTGGAATTCCTAACTCAAAATGAGAAACTAGGGACTCCAGAAGGTTGCGCAGTTAGCAATAGGCAAGCAGAGTGTGGGTTTGACTCCTAAGCCATCAGACATCAACAGTTACATTTGTAACCACTGCAGTCCTTGGCCTTCCCGGATTGTGAATGGCCGTCCTGCCCTCTCTGCTTGCCTGGTTTCAGTGCTGTCATGAGCTGTGTAGGGCTGGGAAAAGTGACTTCCCTTTGAGCCTCATTTTTCTCATCTGTAAAAAAAACAAAATGGGCAAACGACAGCTGCCCAGCCTGAGGGGTAGGGTAAAGAGAATTTTAGTACACACTTGGTTTAAGGAATACTTACAACCGCCCCTACAATATCTCCAGATAACTTAGCCTCAAATGGAGGTGTCCTGGGGCAGCTGATGGTCCTGCCCACCAGGCGGCTCCTTCTGTCCTGTCCTGTGGCCAGGCTGCTGCAACCTGTTTCCGCTGCTTGGAATAATGATTGATTAAGAGGCCCTGGAAGGAAGCCTCCAACCAGCCAAGAGGCCGTTGCTCCACCTTGCCTCTGGGGCACCCCCAGCCTGCTCCCCCACAGATACTCACAGAGCCCCTGAACCATACTGGGGTGGCACCTGTCCCAGCCACCACATGGATTGCTGCACTGTGTAGCTGTGCTGGGAGCCAAAGCTGGGTGACCTTGGGCGGGTGTCCTCATTGGGTCCCAGTGCCTGTTGCTGCCGTCACAGCAAGAGCCTCCTCACCCTCAGCCTCTGTTCCCCACCCCACCAGTCCTTCACCGGCGCCAAAGCAACAGCTCTGAATCCCACCACTTTCCCACCACCACTCCCTACCACTTCCAAGGTAAAGTCTAAATTCCTCAGCTGGTATTCAAGGTCCTACACAATCTGCCCCTAGTTTACCCTTCCAGTCTCTCTAATGGCACAGAGGGTCCTGAGCGCTCCTATCTCTCTGCTTTCGCCAGGCTGTGAGTGACCCTTGTAACCTTGGCTGACACCACCTCTAGACTCAGCACCCACCCTAAGGGATCCTCTTCCTCTTCAGAACTTCTCCATCCCCCATCCTTGCCTGACTGCAGCAGCGAGCTCGAAGAGACCCCTGTGAGACTCTGGACCCTATTTGGGGGCGGGGGTGGGATAGGGGTGGGGGACAGAGGGAGGGAGGCTGTGGTGGGGGGTGTTCTCAGCCTGCCTCCAGTGTGTGCAGAACCATCCTCTGAGGCTGGCCTAATTCCCTTCAGAGCCCGGCTTCCATCTTCAGGGTGGTGCTTAGGGAGCTGAGAGCCCAACGTTAATGCCTAAGAAAGTCGTGGGTGGATTAGAAAGCGTGGGGGATTAGGGCCAGAGCTGGTAGCTGATGCAGGAGTGGAGCCCCTCCCCCTGAGGAAGAGGAGGCTAATCCTGCTTAGTGACTGAGGAGCCTACACTGCTGAGGAGGGGCCTTCCTTTCTATCCTGGCTGCCTAGACCTGTCCAGCTCATAAGCCCCGCCGAGCCCAGGCAGGGGCAGCATGAAGATGCCCTCACCACCTCTGTCTTCCAAACTTTGGGTCCACTGGTGTCCCCCAAAGCCATACCTGCCTGGTCCCTCGTACTACCCCAGCCCACCATGCGGCCCCAAACCTTCTCATCCTGCTGTGCCCATCCACACTGCCTTGTGGGGCCTCCCTGCCAACTTTTATAACCACCCACGTCTCCGCAAACTGAGCCATCCTGCTCAGGCTCCTGGTGCCGCATCCATCCGTGCCGCCTAGGGCTCTGCGGCAGGTGCTGCAGTGCTGCCCGGCCTCCTCATTCCCGCAGCCGCCGCCTTTGGCTACTCATGGCTCACAGTCAGCTTCCTCTCCGGGGAACTGCCTTCAGTCGCCTCACCCTTTCCCTGGGGGCGGTGCACAGGATGACCGGTCAGTGCAGGACTGCAGGGTCTGGCCCCTTGCCTCAAGCTTCCCGTAGGACTGGCTGAGTCCACTGTCGCAACCGTACTGCGGAAGGACCTCTCCCTCTGTCTGGTCCCGCTCCCACTGCTTCAGAGGCTTGCTTCCCAGAGCACTGCCCAGCGAGCCCCCTGCACATTCTCTCCCTGTTCTCTTTAGGAATTCTCACCCTTCACTGGCTTTTTTAAGTTCCAAGGTTGAGGATGGAAGATTAGGTTGGTCACTGAAGGGCCTGGATTTAGGGGCTCCCGAACTAGCTGCTCACAACTCAGCCGGGCGAAGACCAGCAGTCCCTTCCCTGAGGTTTAATCCCGCTTTGGCTTCAATGGTGTAGAAGTGAGTGGATTGAGTGGAGAGGGAGGTCTTGCCTGGGGTGTTGGCCGGAAAGAGGAGGCAGATTCTGTCTGGGGAGCTGAGGAAAGAGAAAGAAACTTGGTCTGAGAGTTTGATCTGAAGGAGGAGGCAGGTCACGTCCTGTGAGTCTGGTCTGAGAGGAGCAGTAGAACTCTGACTTGGGAGCCTAGTCTGAGAGGGAAGGAAGGAAGGACAGTACGGTAAGAGCTGAGTTTGAGGAAGAAGAGCAGGCTCTGGACGGAGAGAAGAGGCAGGAGCCCCCCCAGACGGCCTGCTCTCATGACCCTGCAGCACACTGTCCATCCAGGTCTTCCTTTGCCAGGCCTGGCTCACCTTCCAAGAGGTCAGCCAGCCGGTGTGATGCCTGACTGTGGGAGGACTGAGTTTCTAGGTTAATGACCCAGGTGTGCATGAGAAGAATAGGAAGGACACCCCTACCTGTTTCCTTAGCTCCGTGAGGCCTGCAGCCATGGAATGTGGGAATAGAGAACATCCTGGATGCAGGACCTCTGAGAAATTCTGGTCCTGGGGTAGCTTGAGAGCCGGGACAGGGACCTGGAACTGGACGGACTGACCTTTGAGAGTCAGTTTGCAATGTGGGGGTCAGTAGGTGGTGGGTGGGAGTACTCCCACTCTGTTCCCTACCTTTGATGGACAAATGCTAATGACATTACCAGCGATTGACCAGAAACGAATAAATAATTCAGTCTGGCCTGAAAACGGGAGAAAAGTACTTAAATGCTATTGACAAGCCGGTCCCCAGCCTCATTACCCATGCAGACTCAGGCCTCCACATCGACCCTGCCCCCCAATTCCTTCAAACCCCACTGTGGGCAGCCTCAGGCCTCCCTCCCATGAGCCTGGCCTAAGCTGAATGTGTGGAGAGCCACCTGAGGAGACCAGAGAAAGGGTTAAGGTTTGTGGCTAGAGGCACCCCCAGAAAGAACCCCAAGCAGCTCCCCAAGTCTTTCCCCTTTCCCCAAACCCTCACAGCAGCTTCTGTTCCCAGGAAGGGTGGTCCAGCCCAGCCCCAGGTGCACGTGCACAGGGAGCGCAGGCGTGTGCCCACTCGCACACGCAGAGCCCAGCAGCTGCTGCATCGTCTTCCAGGACAAGAAGAGTGGTGACCCCCGGGGCGGCTGTCAGTCACTGCGCTCTCGGGGGTACAAACTCATTAAACGTTTCCCTGCCTTGTCACAAGGGCCCCTGAGTCCCCAAGTCAGGCCCGGGGAGGAGGAGGAGGAGGAAGAGAAGGAGAAGGAAACAAATGTGCAGCCGATCCTTTAAAAGCACATCCTGTATTTTCTGACCCCTGGAGAAGAGAAGGGGATTATGGAGGGTGAGGATTACCCCGGGAAGGGCCTAACCATGGGTTCCTCCTGAGTCTGGGATTTCCAGCTCCTGTAGCACACAGGAGCTCCCCCCAAGCAGTAACTTTGCAAAAACAAAACTGTTTCATGTTCTCTAAGAGTCTCCCTCTCTCTTCTTGGCTGCCTGAGCCTGACTCTCCTTAATGGGGCCTCCTCTGGCATCATCAGGTCTCTTCAGGGAGACCTAGAGAGGCTGCCCTTCTTCTGGCCCTGTCCCTGCTGCCCACACATGTATGGAGTCAAGAGCCTCTCGAAGGCTGGACAGTCAGAAGCCAACAACATCCAGTCCACAGGTCAGAGAATGGGGAGCCTCGGGGCCCCTCCAGCCCAGCAGGCAAGCTGCCTCCTAGCAGGACACAGTTGGGGGGGTGATGTAGGCAGTGATGTAGGCCTGGAGGCACAGGATGCCTCAGAGGATATGAAGGGCCTGGGTTATACAGGGCACACTTCAGCACAGCCCAGGATGTAGGTCTAAAAGGGACCCTATCCCTTTGTGAGCCAAACAATTCGCTCCTGGGTGTGGCAGAGGTTCCAGAGGTCTCCCCTTGCCTATCACAGGTATCTCTCCTTGCCCCCTCACTCCCTTTGGAGACCGGCCCCCCCACACTGCAGTGTGTAGGGTTCTGGCTGGGGTCACCAGTCCTGGCCTCCCTCCTGGGCTGTCCCTGCTGCTTGTCAGAACCCTGCCTGACTAAAGCCTGAACTTCCCTGGACCAGCCTCTCCCTCCCACTTCCCCCACTCCACAAAATCCAAGGGCTCCAGTGAGCTGAAAAACTCTGCTTCCTGCCTGTCATCCATAAGGCCCTCTCTCCTCGGTGTCTCTTCCCTACTGGAGTCCCACAGGGAGTCATTTATCCGGATCGACTGGCTCTCCTCAGTGCAAACATTCGCGGGAGCATTAACAAGCCTAAAACCCAATTAGCCTTCAATTACTCAGGCCTCAGCCAGATTTTCTGTGATGGGGACAGGGGTAAGGAATGTGTTTGGGCACTTAGGGGGCACTGCCTGGTTGGTAGCCGACCCTCTTCCTGGAGGCCAAACACCCCCCCATCGTGCATCACTACTCCTGACCCAGCCAGCCTGCTTTCCACCGCTTTCCCTCTGGCCCTGCACCACCTTCTTTCCTTTCTTCTTCCTGCCCTCCTTTCCTTCCTCATCTCCCTTAGAAAATTATTATTCTTAATATACATAACTAATATATGGTTCAAAAAAACTCATTCTAAAAACATAATGCAAAAGTGAAAAGCTAAATACTCTCCCTATCCCTACCCCATAAATCTCACTGACAGTAATTGGGGATTCTCCTTCCTTTCACGCATTTGATTCTATACATTTACACACACACATCCCTCATATAGTTTTAAGTTTTTTAAAGTTTACTTTGAGAGAAAGCACAAGCGGTGAAGGGGAAGAGAGAGGAAGAGACAAAATCCCAAGCAGACTCACACCATCAGCGCAGAGACCAACGCCGGGCTTGAACTCATGAACTGTGAGATCATGTCCTGAGCCAAGAACAAGAGTCAGATGCTCAACAGACTGCACCACTCAGGTGCCTCCCCTAATATAGTTTTAAGTGATTTTTTTTAACATTTCAAATTGGGACCCTACTATTTATATTGTTTAATGACCTACTCTAGTCACTGAGCAATATGTCTGCTGTGCCTTTCCATGACAGCGCAGGCAGAGCTAGCTTCTCCTTCTTCCTGGGTGCATAGTATTCCACAGGATGGTTGCAACAATGTATTCAGTCAGTCCTTGCTCATTGGACTGTATCATGGCAGCAGGTATCTCTGTCCTTACACCACTGTGCCCACAGGCCAGTGTTGCTGGTGAACAGATGCCTAGGTGTGGAATTGTTCAGCCACCAGGGATGCATACGTAAAAATTTGATGATTATTGCCACAATACCCTCCACCTCCAGAACCTCCAAGGTTGTGCCATTGTACCCCAAGCGTCCATGTCCCCGCTTCCATCAACACTGGGTATTAGCTTTATAAAATTTATTTTTTTTCTCAACCAAATAAGGACTGTAGCACCTTACTGAATTTGTGCTTCTTTTTCCTCATCTACTTTTTCTCTTCGCCTTTACTTCCATGTCTCACTCCTTTCTCAATTCCATCCCTCCTGCCTTACCCTCTCCCCGCCTTCTTCTCTCCCTACTTCAGCTCCTCTCTTTGCTTGCCTTCTTCTCTTCCGCATCATCTTTCCTTTCTCTTTCCCACATCTTCTCATCCTTTGCCTTCTCCCTCTCCTTCCCCCTCCTCCTCTGAGTCCTACAGTGTGGGGGGAGGGGCATCTGGAGAAGCTATTAGCTCGGCCCCCCTAATACTCTGAGTCCCACTCGCCTCTTAACACCTCCCTGAGCCTGTGCCTCTAAGCCCCATCTCACTCTCGTCTCCCTCTAATCACTAAGGCTTATTTCTGATTTTCCGAAGTGACAAGGAGCTGGGTTTGGGGGGAGGGAGGGCTGTCAGCCAGCATCTCCCAGGATTGAGGGAGGGAAGCCTGGCTCCTCAGATGTGGGATGTGGCGGTAGAGACTCCAGCAAGGTCTTCCTCACTGTGTATAGGCCCCAATTGCCCAGTCCTTTCTGCCTTGGTTTATGGCTTACATTTCCACCCCCAGGGTGTTCTTTTAGGCTACTTTCTCTGGTCTCTCTTGTTAAAAAGAAAGTGAGTCCCCACCTTCACCTAAGGGAGCTCCTGTGGCCAAGGCCTCAGTGCTCTAATGCTTCCCCCTTCTCCCTCCTTGCTGTACCTCTGCTGCCCCCACCTCCTTCTGTCCCACCCCTTTGATCCTGGAGGTGGGAAATGCCCTGTGGCAACCCCCTTGTCTTCTGCTTCCTACCTCACAGAAATCGGGCTCTCTCCTCCCTTGTCCCAAATCCATCTCTCCAAAAGCTCTGTGAATTGGCATAAATTTAATTAAGGACAGCAGCAAATCTCTTGTCATTTTAAAGACATTTAAGGTTTAAAATATGTGCTGAGAGTAGAGGTCTCAAGAGAGGTGGGATGGGGGGGACAGAACCAATTTTGGACAGTTACCCTCGAGCCCCAGTTCTAGCCCCTCTGTGTGACCTGTATGCTCCGCTTGGTGTCTCTGAGCCTTCCTCATCAGCTCCCCCAGAACCCGTAGGAGGCTCAGCAGGAGAGGCACCTCGCTCCCCCCTGGAAGTGTTCTCCCTACGCTAATTTAATTACATGGCCTAACTGGGCCCGGGCTAGGGAGGTGGCTAATGGCAGCTGCAGAGACAGTGGGTAATCAAGAATTAATTAGGCGTTTCTGGGGATTCCTGAGTTGGGGCTAGGGAGTCCTGGGAGCCTGACTGTGGCTGGGCAGGGTATGGGGCCCCTCCAGCTCCGCCTCCTGCCCTGCCCCTGTCTCCCCAGGAGAGGAGTAAGCCGAGGGACTCCAAAAAGGCTCTGGGTGCAGGGCTGCCCGCCAGGGGAGTCTCTGATCCGTGGGATATGGAGCCCCAGGACTCCAGCACTGATAGGCCAATCCAGGAGCCTGCAGCGGGCTGCGTGGAGCTGGCCCTGTGCCTGTGCCAGTGCGTCTGGACAGTTGTGTTAGGAGTTCAGCCTATGCTGAGGATGCTGCTTGGTCTAGGCAGGTGGAAAAGGAAATGGGATTCGGCCTCGAGCTCTGGAGTTCAGCAGCCCCGAGTGTCCCCCTCAGCTCTATCCCTGCCAATGGCGCGCCCTTGCTCAGGGGCCTTCCCGCCTGCCCCCCAGCTTCCCACCAAGCCGGTGCCTTCATTTCACAGCTTTCAGGCTTCAGCTGAAGCAGCTCGCCTTCAGAAGAANGGCTCTCCCTTGCTCAGGGGCCTTCCCGCCTGCCCCCCAGCTTCCCACCAAGCCGGTGCCTTCATTTCACAGCTTTCAGGCTTCAGCTGAAGCAGCTCGCCTTCAGAAGAAGCCTTCTCTGGCCACTCGGCCTGATTTACCTCCCCAGGCGCTCTCACACCGCTTTGCCTTGTTTTCTGTTCAAGTACTTCTTTACTTGTTGCTTGTGTGTCCACCTGCCTCTTTCACTAGAATAAAATTCCATTTGGAGGCAGAGACAGGGTCAGTTCGGCTCCAGCTGGATCCCCAGAACCGGTAACCTTGCTGCCCACAGGCGGCGTTCCGACCAGGAAGAGCGCTCGCTGAAGCTGCTTCCTCACCTGTAAAATGGGAATATTAATACCCTGCAGAGTATGAGGTTGGAAGGGAGATTAAAGCGTGGACTCAGAAGCCCCAGCACCATGGCTGGCCCAGACCTCGCCAACACGGGCGGTCACCACGCGATCCACGCCGTCACGTCGCCGTCTCGGTCACCACCATCGCTGGCGAATTTCGC
>NW_027527936.1:6143432-6160996 GCF_008692635.1 Crocuta crocuta
CAGCGAGAGAATCGCGCGCGGCGGCGGCGGCGGCGGGAGCGGGAGGGAGCGCGGCCGCTAACCCGATTATGCAGATCCGCGGGGGGCGCGGATTAGGCCGCGGGGGCGGCTTCGCCCTAAGCGGCTCGGGGATTTGGGAAANCATCACCCTCCCAAGAGGAAAAACAGTTGAGATCACATGGAAGCGTGTGCACAGACACACACAGGCTCTGCACCACACATAAACCAGGCCCACCATTGCTCACGCAGTCACTGGCTCCTGGTCACACTCACAGACACAAGCAGACCCTCTACCACTCAGACACACAATGCTACATTCAGATGCAGCGCCTCCGTGATCCTAGTGGAAACCCTCATGACATAGAACTGTGACTTCAGCTACATTATGTATGGCCCTTGCAGGGATGTGGCCAGGTGCACAGCCCCCGACTTGCGCTCTCACAGACCTCCCCCACCATTTCCCTTGGAAGGACCCTAAAGACAAGTGTGTGCTAGTGTGTGTGTCTGTGTGTGTGTGTGTGAGAGAGAGAGAGAGAGAGAGAGAGAGCGCCTGCCAGGTAGCCCTATCTCTGGAGTCTGGGCTTACTCTTGGGCTTTTGCAAGGGGTCTCCTCAGGGCAGGCAAGAGGGAGGGAATGAGGAATAGCACTGGACTGAGAAATAGGCTGATTCGCCTTGATTACTCTGGCTGCTGGTTGTGGTTTGGCGGGGGAGCTGGGATTCTCTGCAGGCTGGGGGTCCAAGACTTCCTCTCCTTGCCAGTTCCTCTGGGACTACTGTTCTCTTGAGGGGCAGTCAGGGAGCAACTTGGAGAGAAAGGGTGGTAGCTTTCCCTTCCCCCTCTGGGACAAAGGAGCAGAATCCAGCTATAAGCCAACCCAAGGCAGGATGTCAGGAAAGCCTCAGCCTCTTTTTATCTGTAAGATGTTCAGTGTATGTGATCAGTGTGTGTCCAGGGAACACACATGCTTTCATGCTCAGTGTACGTCCACAGTCTATGTACATCCATGGTAATGTGTGTGTTTTTGGACTGTGTGTGTGTGTGTGTGTGTGGTCACGGGTGTGTATGTCCCTGGCCTCCACCCTCACGCAAATATCACAGCCACACATAATAACTGTAGACACACTTCGACCACAGACAGGTACTCATCATGCACATACAAAATGACCATGGACATACACTTTCACACACATGCGCAAACACACTGAGCCTCTGAGAGAGGCCAATCCTTTGTATGGACAGACAGCGAACGTTGAATGGAGTCACCTTCTTCGTTCCCACAGCTGCTGCCAGGCAATTGCCATGGCATGGAGGGCACCCCATCCCATGCCCTAGGCAGTGATCGAGTGACCCTGTGGCTGACTCAATCATTGGGGAAGAGGGGTCAGGGTTAATGAGCCTTTAGCGAGCAGGGCACTGGCTGCTGCCACTCACACCTGTGCTGTTTGCACATATGTGACTGTGTGTTGGTCACATGTACCACTGTTGTCACTGGGAAGAGGGTGTGTGTGTGGGGGGGGGGAGAATATTATCCTCAGAATCTGGGATCCACCTTGAGGTGGTCTGGGCTGACTCCTGGATCCTGCTCAGTGGGGGGAGTGCGGGTTCTCTGGTAGGGTCAAGATGTACTAGGGTATTTCAGGCTGCAGGGGATGGATAGTCTCCTTCCTGTGGAACCATAGCCAAGCCCTGACCCATTCTGGGCCTGGTTCCCTCACTGGCCTTTCCTGATCCAGCCTTTCTGGTCCTGATCCATTGAAGGAGAGGCTGGAGTAGTCAGACCCTCAAGAAAGAATTCTCCTGGACATCCCTTACCCGCTGGACAGGATCTGCTAATAAGCCTGGCTCCTCACCCCCATGGAGCATATCCCAGGGGGCAATCAAGCCTGATTTCATGCTCAAGAAGGATTCCTCTGGCTACCAGTGGGGCAGATCTGATCCATGGACTGCAGGGAGGGCTTGGTCAGAAATAATCAGTAACCAGGCTGTGGGGAAGGGCATCTCAGGAGTGCCCCGGGGGAGGCCCGTGGGACTAGAGGGAATGAGGACAGGAAAAAGCCTACCCGTGTGCACACACCCAGGGGGCCTCCAGGTGGGGGCTCAGGGAGGGCTTTGTGGCACCTCAGTGGTCCTTAGCTGGGCTGGGCCTTCCTTCCCCCCAGCATGCCCTGGTCCAAATCCTGCTGCATTACTAAATGCATGTGTATCCTTGAGTAAAGTATTTCACCTTTGTGTGCCTCAGTGCCCAACTTTAAAATGGGGATAAAATAATACCTTCCTCATAGGACCCATATAAAGAAAATGAAAAGCATGTAGCAGAGTGGGCATCAGGTAATAAGTGCCCAAGCTGTGGGCACCATGCTACTATTACTATTAGTTCAGAAGAGCAGACTGCAGAAGGAAGCCGACAGCCAATGATATCTTGACACCCCCTCCCCCACAGGATGAAGGCCAGGGAGAAGGGAGACATTGGGATCCACTACAATTCCTCCCTCCCCCACTCAAGCTTATTACCTAGGAGAGCACAGAGGGGATGGGAGCCAGTCTGGGCAGCCTGCCCTGAGGGGAAGGGAGCCTAAACTACTCCCTTCCAGGCCAAGTCCATGTCTATGAGGAGTGGATGGGGAGAGGAGAAGCCATCTGAAGTGGCTCAGCGGCTCAGTTGTTTCAGGCCAGAAGCCATTACCTTCCTGGAGAGAGAAGCCCATGGCCCATCTGAGGCTAGGGGCAGGGGCGAGTGGAGTACAGATTGCAATGAGACTACAGCTCCGCCTGAGGCCTCCTTGCCTCCCCCTTTCCCTTTCTCTGACCAGGTGAAGAGGCAAAGCCCAGCCCACTCATCTCCAGTTGGGGCTTGAGTGGGGGTAGGGACTAGCAGAGAGAAAGTGGTCCCTGCCCACAAGCACCTCCATAATTGGTTGCACCTACTGTGTGCTAGCTTGGCCTCCAAGCACTCCTGTTTACTTTGTGCCTTTGCCGCAGCTGGAAACCAGCAGGGGCCTTTTCAAGAAAGTCATCGGATTATCTTGCCTGAAGGGCAAGACTTGGCTGTGGGAATCAGAGGATTTCCATATAGGGGGGTGCAGGCGTGGCTGACTGGAGGGAAGGGGGCTGAAGATCCTGCCTGCTGGGTTTGCATAGCAAGCATGCTGTTTTATGAAGATTTCCTGCCTCTTTGGGGTGGCATGGCATTGCTGGTGATGAAGGGCTAAAACCCCCAAGCCACCAAGGCACCACCCCTGGGGTCAAGCTCAGGGAAAGCATTTGTCTACCAAATTCCAGGCCCAGCAGCTACTAAAGTTCAAAGTGGCCATCTCTTGAGTCACCCCCAATGTGGGTGAAGGGGGACAGAGATGAGCTTAAACTCTGGGCTTGGGCTGTGTGTGTATTCTTACCCAGGACTAGGGTTGTATCCAGCAGACTCTGCAACCACTTGCACTCAGAGCATCCTGGAAAGGACTTCTTTTGCCTCTTCCTTAAGAGCCTCACCTTTGCCACGTATTATGGAACCTCTGATATGGGCCTGAACAGGTGCTCCTCTCAACTGATGCCACTGAGTCCTTTCCACCTCATGCCCTCCCAGCTCCTACCTTCTTCCTCTGCGGCTCTTAGTTTCTCTGTGTCTCTGTTTCTGTCTCTCAGTGCCTCCCCATGTCTGACTCTATCTCTCTGTGGGCCTGTGAATCTGTGTCTCTGTCTCTGTCTGATTCTGTGTCTTTCTCTATCTGTATCTGTGACTCTCTCTCTGGCTCTTGCTTGTCTCTCTTTGTCTCTGATTCCCTGTCTCTGAGTCCTGGTGTTTCTCAGTCTGTGTCTCTCTGTCTCTGTCTCCAGGCTTGTCTTTCACACTGGATAAGCCTCTGTGTGGCTCTACAAGGTCTTTATGGTCAGGTTCGAAGGTCACTGTAGCGCAAGAGCTGAATGGAGAGGGACAAGCTGGCTTGTCCCAAGGCTGGGGGACAGGGTGTCCTGGATGCTCCGTGTTCCCTCCGAGGAGCTTTGTCGTCCAGAGTTTGCACTTGTACTCAGTCTGAGTCAGGCTAGAGGCACTCTGAAAGCTTTCAAAGGCTTAGCCTCCCACTTTAGACTATTTCAAGGGCAGGGCTTTATCTTTATTCAGACAGGTAGCCAATCTCTCTGTACCACCCGCCTCCCTTTTCCTCCATTTTTTACCCCAAAGAGAAGCTGTAGCAATGGCTTTTGGAGTAAAACAAAACACAAAAACCCAGATTCAAATTCTGGACCTGCTATTAATAAGCTCTGTGACAATGGGTAAGTTATTTGGTCTCTCCCAGCCAGGGACGTTCTTCTCACAAATTGGGATAGGAATAGTGGCTATCTCCCTGGATTGTGGTGAAGATAAAAGGAGATCATGACTAAAGGACTTAACACAGCCTGACTCAAGAACTGGAAGTCATTTTTTATTGCACTTCCCCATTTGTTTACAGAGCCTAACAGAGGCATCGGCTCATAGGAGTCTTGTTGAATGAATACAGATTTCCTCATTGTTCATTTCCTTTCTTTCCTTCTGTCTTTTGCCGTCTCTATGCTTGGAGTGGATGGGTCATAAGAGCCACTTGAGCACCCTCTATGTACTCAGCCTTGATCCTGGCTCTGCAAGTGGGGTCGGGCTCTGTAAACCATAATGAGATCCAAATGTGAAGTTTGGCTCTGCAAATTAGGATGGTCTTTGTGAAGTCTTAGGCTCTGAAAATTTGTAAGACGCTCTGAAAACTACAGTGGGATCTGTAACAGTGATAGGCTCAAAAATCAGGGATGGGATGTGCTCTGCAGATGCGAATGGGCTCTGTAGATAAATACTGATGACACTGGCATACAATTTCAGGCTCTGCAAACAATGCTAGGCTCTGCAAACAATAATGGGCCTTGCAAACAGGAACAGGTTCTGCAAATGGTAATGGGTTTTGCAGTAGTGATGGGAGTGACAAGTTAATGGAAGGACCTTGGAAAAATTGAAGACTAGTTTTTACCTGTAAAGGACAAGAGGGAAACTGAGGGTCCCTAACGAGCAAGGCTTTGTCTCAGTACCATGGACAGCAAGAATCACCCCTTCCAGGTTCAGCTAGGCTCATCTGTCCATTCTTTCATTGTGTGTTGGTGTGTTATGGGCAGGGATGGGGTGGGAGGTGTACTGGAGAAGAAATGGGACAAGGAAAGGAATGAGACTGTGTCTCCACCCTCAAGGCTTTCAGTAGGTTGAGAAGACAGACTTCTAAGTAGCCAAGGGGAGGGGATTGTGTCTGTGTTGACAAATCTGTTCTCAGCCAAGCTATTTGTGAGGTAGAAGGTGTCTTTCCACATCAGAGGCTCTTGGAATGCTAAAAGGGTGTTTAAACCATACTGGGCCTCCTGGGGGAACTGAGAAGTCAGCTTTGCAAAGCACGTCTGTCTTGCAGGCTCCAGCTGACCTTAAATTCTAGCTGGCACCTGAATAGCTTTGTAGCAATTTAAATTTCTCTGTCTGTCTTTTCCAGGTCTGGCCATAATAACAGATCTGTATCACAGGGAACATTCACACCTCTCGGAGCACAGGACCTAGGGAGGGCAGAAGCAAGGCTCTGTTCTGGTAGGCTGTGAGTAACAGTGCTGAGAATCTGATGGTGGCTGAGACTGACATGGGGATGGTGATCATGAAGATGGAGACAGCCATGGGGATGGGGATGGTGCTAATGGGGGGAGGGGAACTGGGGTGTTGACAATGGTGAAGGTGTTGGAGAAGTGATGACAGTAGCTAAAAGGTGGCAGTGAGGTAGACAAAGAAGTAAGCCCTAGTGGGAGAGAGCTTGGCATAGTAGCTCAGAATTTGGCCTCAGCTTGACTTCTGACTCTGACATTTGCTAGCTGTGTGACCTTAGGCAAGTTATTTAACTTTTCTGTGCCTCAATTTCCTTATCTGCGAAATAGGGATAATAATAGTGCCTACCTCATAAAGGATTAAATGAGTTAATGTGTAAAATATGTAGAGCAGCCCTGGCACCTCATGAGTGCTATGTAGGTGATAGCTGCTATTACTATTAAGGAAGACAGTGAAGGTGGTAATGATGAGGATGGAGATGGTGGCAATGAAATTGATGATGGTGAGAGCAGGATAATAATATCGATGATACAATTTATGGAATACAAAGATGTGCCCTGCACTATTCTAAGTACTTTGTATGTGGCAACTTGTTTAATCCTTTTAACCCTATGAGGTAGCTAATATTATCCCCATTTTAAAGCTGATAAAATGTAGGCACAGAAGGGTTGAAATACGTGATCCAAGGCAACACAGCTAGTAATTGGAGGAGCTCCAGAGCTGTGCCCTTGACCATTTGCTGACTGGAGACCATGATAGAGTTGGGGATAGTGAGAGTGAGTGCTGGGTGCCTGTGGAGGGTGGTAATGGAGGGAGCTGGGCACTGGTAATGGTGACAACTGCAGTGAAGGATGAGCAGTGCTGGAGGTCCCCAGGGGGAGGTACAGGGACAGTGAAGTCCTGCTCTAAGAACACCCGCTAGCCAAGCTCCCAGCAGAGCTGGAGGCTCTGCCAGGTTTCTCTGGGCAGTTTCTCTGTACAGTTCTGCTCTGCAAGCAGGTAGGAGAGCAAGGACCTCCCTTCTGTTTGGCAGCAGGAGGCTTTAGCTCCCAGGCAGTGAAGTGGGATGGAAATGGGCAGTTTTGAGCCACTGTGTGGGAAAGGGGTGAGGTGGGGCTTTCCATTTTTCCGTCAACCTCTTTCTGGAATTTGGCATTCTCTGACCCCATAGCTACCCGGTCCTCTCTAGCTCCCTGCCAGTACCTGGTCTGCACTAATGGCAGAGGCAAGCCACCCAGCCCATCACAGAACTCTCCCTGCCTCGTCTGCCCAGTGGCGGCTCTGGCCTGCCTTTCGCTTGCTGCTGCGCTGAGAGGGGGAAGCCTTAATAGAGAATCCGCCTCTGTGCCGCCTGCTCTCTGCCCGCCATCTCGTGCCTATTATCAGCACCATCAGCAGCGGCAAATGACACTCTCGGAATCTTGACTCCAATCTGATGCCTGGTCCCCGGGGCCGCGGAGAGGCGCAGGCCAGCCAGGCTGGGGGGCTGGGGAGGGGCTGCGTGGTAATAGGATGTGGCTGAGGATGGTCTATTAGCAGCACAGCTGATGAGCCCCCTTCCGGGCCCCTTGGTGTCCCCATCCCCACTCAGCCAGCCTCAGCGATGGGCCTTGGGCAGAGGAGCCAGGAGGAAGGCTGCTGGGTGTGAGGTTAGGCTGGGCCACCTTTAAGCCTGGACACCAGGCTCCCTTGGGAACTTGGGAGTGGGGGAAGGGAAGTTGGAGAAATGAGGCCACTCAGATACTTCCTTAGACCATGTAACTGGGGAGAAGAGGAATAGAGGGCAAGGAGCTGGAATGAAGGACCCTAGGAGCGTCCTAGGGTTCAAGGTCTAGAAGGAGCCTCAAGAAGTATCCCATGCAGTCTCCCCTCTCCAGCCTCTTCTTAACTCTCCCAGGCATGATAAGCTCAGCATCTCCCCAGCCACCTTATTCCTTAGTGCTCCCTCATTTGGAATCCTGATTGGCCTTTCTTGGTACCAGGGCCCTCAGGCCTCCTTAGAAGTACTCACTCATGACCAAGACAACCTCATAGGATTTGGAGACAGAAGATCTGTATCAAATCTGCTTACTTGGGTCCTCACCCTACCTCATGGCCATAGATCTTCTGGCCTTTGTATACTGTGTGTGTGGAAAGGTTCTAGGAGGCTAGAAGGCAGATAAATAGACCCATTCCAGAGCCCTGGAGAGGTAGGGGAGATAGTGGGCAGAGCTCCAAATCCTAGCCCAGCTTGTCTGCTGTGTGACCATGGGAGAGTTACACGTTGCTCACCTAGCCTCCTTTCCCCACCTCCACCACCATCGACTCTTACTGAGAAAGGCAAGTAATGAATCTTGCTTTTCCCAGGGGGGATGGGCAGATAAATGCTTTGGGGGGCAGAAATCATGAATTTGGAGCTGGACAATCTGAAAGCATGGCCTAATTAACACCCCCTCAACCCACACATACACAGCACCAAGAGGTAGAGGAAGATGAGGCTAAAAGCAGAAAGTGAGCTTGCCTCTTCTCTTCCTTGGGTCTGGTCGTCTGTGTGGGGTGCACCATGACGGGGTCTGTTCTGCCCTGAAGGGGACCTGGCAGGCTAGAATCCTGAGCACCCCTGACTGCAGCCCAGTGGATAGAGCTCCCTTCTGGGCTTTGAAATAGGAGAAAGAGGCTGAACCTGCCTGGAGAAGGACCCCTGGGCCAAGCAGATGCTGAGGAGTGGGAAGGAGAGGAGTCCAAGGCTTGGCTCAAAACCACAGACACCCCCACCCCCACCCCCCAGGGCTGGGCTTCTGACCACAGCCCTGAACTCAATCTGTTCTGCCCACTGCCCTTGCCATGCCCCACAGTCCAGAGGCCACAGACATCCAAGCTGTTTGCCTCCGCTGAGTGCCTGCCCTCAGTGCCCCAGCAGGGGCCTGGCCATCAGTCACAGGGCTGTCTGGACACATAGGGTTGGATGTGGCCCAGTAGATGGCAGGAGGCAGGGAGGAATGACTCCTGCTCATGAGCCCCTTGGTGGCCTCCATTCACTCTGCATCTTTTCTCCCCTCTTTGCTCTTCTTCAGCTCACCTGTGTCCTCACCTGTATATCTCTCTCTTTTTCCCACTTCACCTGTCCTGTTCACTTTATCTTCTCACCTGTGCCCCTCTAATGTACCCTCTCTCTCCTCCCTCATCAGATTCCTCTCCCCTTGCCCCTCCTCCCCAGTCTCTGGGTCAGTCTTATTTCTCCCTCTTAGCCATTTTCCCATTAGTCTTCTTCAGTCTTTTAGGGACCAAAATGCCAAGAATCAGCCTGTGAAACTCCATCTCCCTAACTGCTCCTATCTCCTATCGCAGCCAGGCTATCTCCTTTTCAAGGCGGCTGCCGGTGGGAAGTTGGGAGCCCAAGCAGGATATTTCTTCGACCCTATCAAGGGCATCTGGAGGTGGGAGGTGAGAGGAAGTGGTCTTGTGTGATTGGCATTGGGTAGGATTGGTTGCAGGAGGATCCCGGCTGGGGCGCCCTGGGGAAAGGGAGCAGTTCTGAAGGTCAGACAGCAGGGGGCGCCCAATCCTTTCTCTAGTCTCGGAACCCATCGCTGAAATTACTCATGGCTGGAACAATCCAAAGGGGTAAGTGTTGAGTACACTGTGGGTGGGAACCCTCAGGAGGGAGCCAGCTTTACCCTACTCTGAAGTTGGCCTTGTATTGTTAGCTTTTTAAAGAAATCCTTGCCTGTTGCTCAGAATAACTTCTCTATTTGAAATCCTACGAGGGATGAATGAACTTGGGGCCTTAGACCTCTGAGGAGAGGGGTAAAGAGATGCTGTCATTCCTTTGGGGAGAGACACCTCCACTGTCTTCAACCCTCCGGGAGGCTGGCAGCCCTTCCCCTCTAGCCCCTTTAAGAGTGCTTCCCTCTAATCTACAGGCAGTGTCCTCCTTTTACTGGACTCACACCTATGTCAGCTGGGGGAGGGAGCAGGCCCAAGCCAGGCCCACAGTCTCCCCAGCAGACCTGTCTGGTATGCAGTGGTATAGAAGCAAGAGAGGGCCTGGGACAGGTGGACCTTCCCTGTGTGACAGTGTGCCTGTGTCTTTGACACATTAATAAATAGTGTGTGCATGTGAGGTGTGTGTGTGTGTGTGTGTGTGTGTGTGTCTGTTTGAGCAAGAGAGAGAGAGAGGAGAGAGAGAGAGAGGGAAGGAGAGGGAGACGGAGAGACACCAAGTTTGTTAGGTTCTTTTCTCAGTGAAATCTGAGACAAGTGCTGCACCACACTGCCCCCCTCCCTCCTCAAGAAGGGCCCCAACCTGGGTGTGGGGTCAAAGCAAGTGTGAGTGACCTTGACTCCAACCATGTGGAGCAGCCTCTTGGGGACTGCACCACCATCCTCTTTGTCCTCAGTGCCTAAAAACCCACACAAACTTAAGAAGGAAGGCACTACCTCAAGACTTGAATAATGTCATAATAATTATGGCTCTGGGTGGGATAGGATGATGGGCCCAGAAATGCCTTGGAGAGGACCCAGGCATCTAGAGACAGAGGGTGGCAAAGGAGAATTCCTGAAGAAGGCTAAACTTGATGGGGAAGGGTCTTTCAGACAGCTCTGAGGCCAGGCAGGCAGGAGGGGTGGCCTGGTGCAGTCATTTCAGGGGCCATAAACACCCTTCTGGGCCTCCCATTATGCTGGGAACTGGAACAGAGATCCTCAAGATCCTCGATGTAACACCCCCCTCCACCCCAAGCAGGCCATGGGAGGTTAGTAAATATCATAATCAGATTAGTGGACTGGAGACTGCAGAGGCTATGGTGGGAAAGTGCTTTGGGCTGGCCTGGCCCCCACCCCTCTCCTGGGAATTCAACTCTCTTGCCCTGTCCGATCCCTCCCTGTGGGCCCCAAAGTTATCCTGGCCCTTCAGTGGCCTCTGCTGGCCTGAGTGACCCCAGCTGACACCTGGCTTTCCTTGGATCTGGTGGAGATTTCTGTATCCTGGGTCTCCTCAGCTTAGGGGAGACATAGGGTGGCAGAGAGCCCAGCCCTGCCGACACTCTCTGCTCCAGGAAGCTAGCCCTCTGGGCCTCTTTTCTCAGCCTGCTGAGCCCAGCAGGCCCTCTGGCCACGATGATGTGCTCACCTGTGAGCCTGGGATGAAGCATCAGGATTCGAGGGTGATCACAGCTGGAGGGAGTGTCTGGTGGGAGGCGTAGGTTTCATCAAGGTTGAGTCAGAATCACTTCCCTCCTTAGTCTTCTCCATGGCCAAGCTGAGTACCAATTGGATAGAATGGAATGGGACAGAGACAGTGAGACACACGCACCCATGGAACAGCAGGGGTATCAGGTCAGGAGGGGTTGTGGGGGAGGCCTGGGAGAGCAGGGGTTGGCAGTTCTCTGGAGGCAGGAGGTGGGGACTGGGGGACACCAAGAGCCAGAGGGCCATGAGACTGGAGAGTTAGGGGCTGGGGAAGAAGAGGTGGAGACTGGGAGTCTGGGAGTTGGGACTGGGGGTAAGGGATCAGGGCACAGGGGATTGGGAGCTGAAGGGTTTGTGTCTGGGATACTGAGAAAGGGGATACTGGGAGACTTGGGGGGTGAAAGGCCAAGAGCCCAGTGTTGAGGGACTAGGGTACCAGGGCCTGAAAAGAGGTTAAGGTATTTGGGGCTGAGGAACTTGGGGCCAGTGGGGCTGAGCAGAGAGAGAAAGGAAGTACAGGAGCACATCCTCACAGACAGGGAGAGGAGTCCATGGATGGACAGGAGGAAGTGCGGAGGCCAGGTCTCCCTCCGCCCCCGTGGCCACTGGGGCAGTAGCTGGCCTCTCCTTTTCGGGCTGTCAGAGCGGGTTAGGCTCCAGGAATTGGTTCCCTGGATCATCTCCTGGGAGCCAGCCCCTCCTGGCAGCTTTGTTTGGCGAAAGCGCAGGGATTAGTGGGGCTGCCCCCACACCACCTCCCGGCCGCCAGCTCCTGGCGCTTTCATCCCTGAAGGTCGCTAAAGCCGCAGTGCTTTGAGATTAGGCCCCACAAAGGGGCCCCTTGTGCTCTGGCCAAGCCTTGGGGGCAGGGAGGGGAGGGGGGTCCCTCAGCCTAGACCGAGCCCCTGAGACAAATCCTTCTCTCCCTCCCTGGCGCATCACGGAGGGTCCCCCTGGCCAAAGGCCTGAGACCCCTCCTATCTCTCTGCCCCCAGCTCAGAGACTGTCTCCAGTGGAGCCTGGCAAGGGGCATCAGGCCAGTTAGAGGTGACTCCCCTGCTCTACCAGCATGTTAGCAACCACCTGTGGTCATCTTAGGTTAGGGGTGGAGGGAGTGGGGGCAGGGAGGGGTGGAGGTGCCCAGGGCAAATGTCAGAGTGAGTCTAGGATTATAGACTGAGAAAGAACATCTGTCCAACAGCCCATATAGCAGATGGGGAGACCAACCAGGGCTGGGGAGAGGAAGGGATTTGTCCTCAGTCACTCCAAGTTGCTGGCAGAATTGAGGCAGAAATGAGGTGAGCTCCCTCTTTCACCTGGTGTCTGAGCCCAAGTTAGGGTCAGTAAGTGTTTGAGGAGGTAGGGACAGTCTTATGCCTCCTGAATAGAAGACAGTGATATTTAAAAACCGTGGGTTCTATGGGGCTCCCGGTCGGCTTGTCGGCTAAGCCTCTAACTTGGGCTCAGGCCATGCTCTCACAGTTTGAGTTCGGTTTGAGCCCTGCATTGGGCTCTGTGCTGACAGCTCAGAGCTGGGAGCCTGCTTCAGATTCTGTGTCTCCTTCTCTCCCTGCCCCACCCCCACTTGCAATCTCTCTCTTTCTCTCCACCCCTCTCTCAAAAATAAAAATAAAACATTAAATTTTTTTAAAAATGTGGGTTCCAGCATAAAGTTGCCAGTTATTAATCTTGCCATGTAGATGCACTGAGGCAAAGCTATCACTGCTCTCAGCTTCATTTCATAACCAAAAGGATATGTGAATGTCAAAAAAGTTGAAAAGATAATCTCAGAATGAGGAGGATAGAGCTTCACATTGAATAGATGTAGTTTTCTGCACAATTTTCTCCCCAAATTCTACTTTTCTCCTTTCTTGTGGTTTGAGTGAACCATCTTGGGACTCCTAGACCAGTAGGACGCCTGCCCCGGGGCTGAGGTCTCCTGGACCCAGGTCTGCCTGCCCCTCTGTGCCAGCGACGGGTGGGGCACCGGCCGTTTGGGGTCCTGCCCTGGGGAAGCTGAGGGAAGGGGCACTGGGATGAGGCTATTCCTGGGGCCCTGCTGCGAGGGCAGTCTTCACCTTGTCCCCCTCATCACCAAGGAGACCTATGAAGAGGAGGGGGAGGGAGCAGGCCTGACTGCGGTCGATAGAGGAAAATTTCTTCCTGTCTTCTTGCTCATAAAATCTTTGTGGCCAACATATTGCACAACACTCCCAGAGAGGCCACAAAAGGCGACGCTGGGCTGGCAGGGTCAGATGGAGCTCATGGAGCCCAGCCTGTCTGCTTAGCCCCCCACCGGGCCGGCCTGAGGGCATGGGGACAAGGAGGAGTCCCCAGTCACTGCGGTGGGTATATAGGCTTAGCTTGAGAAACATCAAAGGTACGTGATAAACTCCTTGTGAGAAAGTATCCACAGGCAGGGATTGCCAGTTGGAGTTAGGAACTGAGACTATTAGCTGAAACTCACGTGGCATTTCCAAGATACCAGATACTGTCATTTGACCTTTATGACGACCCTAGGAGGTAGGTACTATTATTTCCCCCATTTTACAAATAAGAAAACTGAGGCACAGAGGTTGAGTGACTTGCCCAAGGTCACACAGCGAGTCAGCGTCAGAGCCTGGATTTGAACCCAGGAAGTCTGGCCCTGGGCTCCATGCATTTAATTGTTGTGCAATTATATGTGTTACCCTGTGGTCCCGAGCAACGGTTATTTCTGAGTCTCCATCATCACCTGGCCATGCCTTCTCCTCGCCACTCTAGGATGCCCCAGGGTTTTCCTGGGGTTCGGAGCCACCAAGAGATGCTTGTCATTTTGCAGACAAAATGGTAGAGTGGAAGTGTCTCCTTGCCTAGTTGTGGTAGTTTAAAAAATATATCCACAAATTCTTTGATACTTCTTCCTTTGAGTGGTGGAGTTTAATTGTCCTCTCCTTGAGTGTGGGTTGGACTTAGTGACTTGCTTACAAGGATTAGAACATAGCAGAAGTGATGGGATATCACTTTTGAGATTAGGTTTAAAAGATGACATCCTGCATTTTGACCTTTCTCTCTTTGGCTTTCTCTCTCTCTTTGGCCTTTTCTCTCTCTCTGCCTTTCTCTCTCTCTCTCCCTCTCTGGCTTTGTCTCTCTCATCCCAGCCATCATATAAAGAAGTCCAGGCTACCATGCTGAAGAGGCTGAATGGAGTTGAACTGAGGCACCCAGGCTGACAGTCAGTACCAACTGCCAGTCATGGGAATAAGCCTTCTTGGAAGAGTAGCCCCCAGCTCCAGTCAAGACTTCAGAAGACGTAGCCCTAACCAATGTAACTGCAATCCATAATAGAAACACCCCCCACACACACAGGACAGAACCACACAGCCACGCTACCCCTGGATTCTTGCCCCTCAGAAACTGCAATATAATATAGGCATACCTCATTTTATTGAGCTTTGCTTTATTGCACTTTGCAGATGCTGTGTCCTTTTACAAACTGAAGGTTTGCGGCAACCCTGCATCAAGCAAGTCTAGTGGTGCCATGTTTTTCCAACAACATTTGCTCACTTCATGTCTGTGGCACATTTTGGTAATTCTCACAGGATTCCAAATCTTCTCATTGTTATTATATTTGTTGTGGTGATCTGTGATCAGAGTTGACTTGCTGAAAGCTCAGATGCTGGTTAGCAGCTTTTTAGCTATAAAGTATTTTTAATAAAGATGTATACATTGTTTTTTAGATGTATTGCTATTGCACACTTACTAGACTACAGTATAGTGTAAACATAACTTTTTTATGCCCTAGGAAACCAAAAAATTCATCTGATTCACTTCATTGAGATATTCACTTTATTGTGGTGGTCTGGATCTGAACCTGCAATATCTCTGATGTATGCCTGTAAATGTTGGTTTTAAGCCACTTACGTTTAGAAGTAATCTGTTATACAACAATGGATAATGGATACACTTAGCCAATCTCATGGTCTGGAATCTCCCCGTTAGAGCTTCACCCATGGATGGGTTAAGTCACTGTCTCCTCCATGTTTCTCCCCAGCCCTGAGTTAAATAACAATGGGCTAATGCTGATTTGCTGAATCAGATAATGGTCACAGTCCAGTCTGGTTAGGAGATGTCATGCTGGAAATGGCATGTGGCCACTTAATCATTCTGAACCCACCCAGGCCAGGGGTGGTCACCCATGAGCAGTGTTGACAGAATTATGTGACTTCACAGCTTTCTTATACAGAAAACCTATACCCCCTGCTTTAGTTGTAGGTACAGGGCAGTCATGGGGATGAGGGCCTGAGGACAGCTGGGCTGACTGGAGTAGGGCCCAGTTTCCGCAGATCCCATCTTTGGACTCTGACATTCCTGGGTTCTCTCCATTCTTTGCCCAATAGTGGCCAAGCTGCATTCATGAAACACTCCCCCCCCACCCCCCACCCACCAGCATCTTCCAACCCCCTTTCAGAGTCCCCATTTTTGGCTGGCCACTGACCCAGAGTCACGAGTTAGCACAATGTGATTGTGCGCATCTCAGGGTTATGGTGTGTATGTGTGAGTGTGTTAGGACATGAGGCGGGAGATATTTGTATGTAGGCATATGTGCTGGTGGCTTTCACGTAGCACGCACTTGTGCACATGTGCAATTGATTTGTGGGTTTCTGGGTGGGAAGGAATGTATATGCCGCTATATTTCTGCATGTACCTGGGGAGAGTGTATGTACACATATGTGAGAATCTGGGCATCTGCATGATGGTATTACCAGCATGGGGGCATGTACACTTCAGTCAGTGTGTCTGTGATTGCCGCAGTTGGGATGTGTGTCTGTGTGTCTGGCTTTCCATGGGCAGGTACTAGCACTAGGAGTGCCTGGACTGCGGTCCTTAAAGGGTTAAGGGAAACAGGAGCCGCCATAACTCTTAATCATAGCTTTGCAAGCTTAGCCAGTGCCCCTGTTGAAAAATGTTTCAAAAAGCAAAATAAATGATCTTTTAGTTACAGAAGTATTGATTTTGCCCACATCTAGTAATAAAGAGCAAGTCACCTGTAGCTAAAACTCTTGTAAAATATATTTTATACTCTAATAGTCTGCAGATAGAGTCACCCGCTGAGCACAGATGACAAATCTCCCCAGCGCGGCCTGCGCCCCCCATATTTCACGTCAGGGACGCAGTGGTAGCGCAGGCAGCAACAGAGCTGGCTCTCCCTGCGGGTGAAGACATGGCCTGGTTGGCTAGAGGAAAAGAAAACCGCCAGGTTCCTGGCACATGGTCCATTCCCCTGCCCCCACCTGGGCACTCAGCACCAACCTGGGTCATGGTGGAAGTTCAAGACCTCCTGTCCTTTAGACAGAATGTTCCTTCCTATATCTAAATCCCTCTGAAGAAGCTCCAGCAGGCTCTCAGAGCAGGCCATGTCTCTCTCCACATCACCAGGTACAGAGGCTGACAGTTTGGGAATGTTGAGGATCTAAGAGAAGAGTGAACAACAGGGTGGGGGCTCCTTCCTGGTGTGAAGCCAGTTACCCTAGGTGTGCATAGACATGTTCACATATATGTCACATGTTGGCCCCTCCCAGGCCTCAATGCACACATATATTCAGAGGGACACACTTGACACACCCCACCTGTGCAAGTACACACGTCTGACACGTGGCTTCATCCATGCATAGAGACACACACATCCAGGAGCTCACCTCATGCACATCTAGTCCCTTCACATGGGTCTGCAGTATATCTAAAGAACCAGACCACAACCACCCTACCCAGGGGATTTTTTAAAGGAAGACTTCTGTCTGAAATGACCAAATTGTCATTTTGCTTTTGGGGATCTGAATGTGCAGAATGCTCTTCTCCCTCATTATCTATTATCTATAGATAAATCTGACCAAGCACACCTACTTTCATTTATAGCTCTCTCCACCCCTCACTGCAGGTGGGAGAGCAGTTGCCTAGGAAGGACACCCTGATCTCTTGGCCTTCTTTATTTCCAGAGGGGGTGCAGCCATGGATGAAGCTCAGGCCTGGGAGGCCACACACCTGGCTCTAGTAACCTCTTCTGCCCAGACCTGCTGTCTGGCCCTGAATTTCTTTGATCCTCTGTTTGGATGGGGACCAATATTTCCCGTTGGCATTCATGGCCTCCCGTCAGAGAAATTCTGTACAACTTACTACATCCCTTATTAAGGTACCCTTGGAAAAGTCAGAGTGTCCCCTTCCTTCCACAGCCACCCAGCTGGCCTTGGGCCACCCCAACCCCCACAGTAAGGTTACTTGGGGGCAAAAGTGGTTGGAGGAAATTCAAAAGCACAGTAGGACACCCCTCTCTTCCCAAAGCTGGGAATTCATAGGGTTTTCCAATTCCTGATGGCAAGAGGGTGGGTAGAGAAGGTGAGGAGGGTGGAGAGAAGTGGGGAGACCCTCTGGGAGTAAGAAGGTGAGGGACAATTCAGGTAAATTGGGAACAAAGCTGAGAGATGGTGGGAAGGGGCCAGGAGGACTGAGGGGATTGGGAGAGCGGCTGGGAGCAGGAGCGGTGGAACAGGTATGGACACGGCTAGGGGAGGCAAGACCGCACGGAAAATTAGCAGGGTGAGTGCAGGGGGGTGTACTCTGGGGTGGTCGGAGGGGGCCAGGAATACGGAGGTGGGTATCTTTGAAGCCAAGGGGCAGTAGGCCATCGGAGGGAAGGGGCAGAGCAGGTAGCTGCCCTGCGCTAGGGTTGGGGCTGGGGGGAGGGCTCTTTAAGCGGCGGCCGCGCTAATAACCTGTCCAGGAGATGGCTCGTGGCAAATTGCTTTGTTAGTCTTGTCAGCGC
>NW_027527936.1:6161019-6162595 GCF_008692635.1 Crocuta crocuta
AACTCTCGAATTAGCTCTAAGACGCCCACCACCTAGCCACTGCCCCGGGGAGCGCCAGCCATGGGGTCGGACCGCGGAGTGGGCCTGCCGCCCCCCATCTGGAACCAGGACTCAGGCCCCCCTCTCCCCCGAATCCCGGCTCATAGGGACGCAGGGGAAAGTGGGGCTCCGGGAAGGATCATGGAGGGGCACGCTCACAAGTCTGCCTGGCGAGCCTCTTCCAACGCAGCCGGCTGTGTTCCTGCAATTCGAGGATCTGGGGGCGCCTACAGAATGGCCTCATCGGCGAGTCTGCCCCCTTCCCTCTCGAGCTGTGAGTGGCCAAGGAGCCTTCCAGTTCTCTTTCAGAATGTATGTATGTATGTGTGGGGCGAGTACCGGGGTTGACTTGGCATTGCTGCTCTAAACCAAGCCCAGAGATGGGACTTGAGGGAACCTCCGATCCTCATTTCCCAGATCTTTCTGCACAGATGCCTGGGACCGGTGGTCTCGAGTTTCCAGATCTGTGCGCACCCAGTTTCCCCAAGTTCCCAAGTTAATCCATCCCTTGCCTACCCGCTACCTTGGTCCAATTTAGGAACATCTCCCCCAACACCCCCTCCCCAATACACATAAGCACAGTCTGCATTAATATACTACATATTTAAACATATACACACGTATGTTATACACAAATATAGGAATATATACACATACCTACTCACATACACATAACTCACAGGATAACGAATGCACACAAACGTACAACCACATCCCGAAATGCACCGCTTCTTCCACTCCCTGCCCCAGCAGCTCAGGAAAATCTATTGGGGGGGGGGCCCCAGCCAGTCTGGGGATGCCTTCCTTTTAAGCCCTTTGAAGGTGTCAGCCACAGCCTCCTCTACCTCCCCTGGGGTGGGAGGGGAGGGTGGGGAGGTTCCAGGAGCAAGCTGGGGTGGAAGGCCCTGAATCGTTTCTACTTCTTAGCTCCTGTCTAGACAGTGGCACCTTCAGAATCATTTTGTTAAATCAGTAAAACCCACCCACCTTGTGGCTTGCCAAGCTCCCCATCACGCTGGGCATCCCTAAAGGACATCTTCCCCTTGCCCCTTCCCCCCATTTTCCTCTCTGACTTCTGGTGCCAGCATGTGCCAGGCATTTTGCCCTGCCTTCGTAAGAATCCACAATCGGGGTGCCTGGGTGGCTGAGCCGGTTAAGCATCCGACTTCGGCTCAGGTCATGATCTCGCGGTTGGTGGGTTTGAGCCCCGCATTGGGCTCTGTGCTGACAGCTCAGAGCCTGGAGCCTGCTTCAGATTCTGTGTCTCCCTCCCTCTCTGCCCTTCCCCCACTTGCATTCTGTCCCTCTCTCTCAAAAGTAAATAAACATATATATATGTCCCCAGTCAACTCAGAGCCCAACACCATGCTGCAATGTCTGTGGAAGTACACCGGGGTGGGAATATGATAGAGACAATCCCCATAATGTCCCCATGTGTGAAGGTCTGTGTGTCCCCACAAGGTAGTGTGGGATTCTCCAGGTGCCTAGAAATTCCAGTCTGAAGGCCCAGTGTGTACCCTTAGGCTTGAGGCATAGT
>NW_027527936.1:6162680-6165097 GCF_008692635.1 Crocuta crocuta
CCCCCCCCCCCCCGCAGCCACCACCTCCACACCTCTAAGACTGGGACAGCTGGCACTGGCAGGGCCCTGGGATAAGAGGTGTTTCCCCAGCTGGCCTCAGATTCTGTGTCGCAGACAAGTTCCCTCAAAGAGCAAGTGCTCCCATCACCTGGAACCCTCAGTAGCCTTCGGCTCGCCACCAGAAACTACTATCCTCAACAGCCCTGCTCTGCTAGTCTGGGCCTGGCACACCTGGCCCCAAGTCAGGCCCTGGCTGGTTGGGGGCCCCACCCCTCCAGTCTGCCTGGCAGCCCCTGTCTTATCTAAGGCAAGGATGAAGGAGGGTTGAATTAGAGAGCTGGGTCCCTGGGTAAAGAAAGGTGAAGCCCCTTCCCTCTGGGAAAGGAGTCCCAAATGGAACCAGGATTCCTCCTGGGCAGAGTGCCTCAGCAAACCCTCCTGGTACCACCAAGTAGAGGCGATGTGAGGCAGGGAGGGATTCGACATCTCTGCTACACGAAAGGGACTTCAGTGACCCTTCCTTCATTTGTGCATCTCTAAATGGGAAGCTCTACGTGTGCACCTGTATCTAGGTCTCTGTGTGTGACGGAATGACTGTATGTGTGTATATAGGGTTATAATTACTCCAGAATGATCTTTGCACATGTGTTTGTGTGCGGAGGGCAGCCAGGCGGGGGCGCAGTGTCCTTCCCACCATTTCTCCTGCTTGTGGAGGGCCTGGCCGAAGTCTGGATAATTTAAGCCAAAGAGACAGGCTTCTATTCCCTTTCCTCCCTTCCCTCCTCCTCTCTCCCCTCCCTCACAGGGCTGGATCCCTGAAGGGAAATTAAAAGGTTATTTAAAGCCCCCGCCTCCACCTTTCTTGTCCCTTTAAATGGAGCCTAAACGGTTTTGCTTTGGCAGAAGAAATCTCTTCTAGAGCTTTGGGGTGGGGGTGGGGGATCCTGGTGGGAGAGAAGGGTCTAAGCAGCCTAATCCTCTTACCGCCCCCTTCTCTCCCCTCCCTTCTGAGGCCCACCACTCCCTGCCCCCTCCCCTGAGGCACTCAGCCCCTAACTCTGCCTGGGGATCAATCCTCAAATCTGTCCATGGCCCTTTCTGCCCAGGCCAAAATTCCTGACCTCCTCCACCCAGTCCAGGACTCTGAAATTTACTGGTAGCATCAGGCAGCCAACACCTCCTACCTCTTTGTGCTTTTGCCTCTAAGTAAACAGCCCAGCTCCCAGAAGCTTCACTTACTGGAGGGAATGCCAGAACCAGGGTCCAGTCACTCCAGCCCCAAGTTTAAGACCATGTGCTCATCCTGTGTCTGTCTTACACACAGCCACCTGGATCCACAGTCATGCTTGGGCTCACAATTGCACAAAGACTGGTTATACACACAAAAAGGACTTATGGCCACAGTTACATGTGGACTTGTGGTCACGGGAGGACTTGTTACAAGGACACACTCCATATTCGACTCACAGTTGCCACCACTGTGGCCAGAGGCAGACTGCACAGAATCCCAGCCACACAGGGACACACACCATATGCACCCTACATCCTACACACACTTCGTGGAGTGCCTCTCTAATCACCTCCATGGATAGCCTCAACACAACCAATCGTCACTTGGGCACCACCAGCAGCGTCGTGGTTAACCTGCCCCTCTGGCACACACCTCAGACACACCTTTCAGAAGGCTGGGCTCCTTCACCACCTGGCCCCCAAAAGCAGCTCCAGAACGTCATCTTCCTGTGAACCGGTCCTGCCTGCATGGAGTAGGGCACTGGCAGGAATGCGAAGGCTCTAGGCCCAGGATCTTCCCTGTGTGGGCCAGGAACCGGGCGTCTGTCCCCCTTGAAACAGGTGCGTGTGAGGCTGAGTCCCACATCTGCAGCCTCTCGAAGAGGCCTCCAGTTTGCCAGACTGGAGGCCGGAGGTTAGGAGCGCCAGTCTGTATGGGCTGAGGGCGTGAGCGGTGAGTTCTGATATCGGGTTATAGGGTGCTGTGGTGGCTCGGGGACGGCAGGGCCGCGGGTGGTGTGGGACCCATAGGGAGAGCGTGTGTCTGTGTGCGCGCGCGCAGCTCAGGACCAATCTTGGAGGGACGGTGGGGGTTGGGGGTCAGCCAGAGCGCCCCCACACCAGCGCTACTGATGCTGGTGCTAAGCCCCCAGTCGCGCGGGTGCGTCCTTTTGAGGGAAAGGTTTGTCAAGACCCCTCGTCGTCCCAGGAATTGGCCTGCGGCTTTTGCAGAACCTAGAGACGCAGAGATCCCGGGACTGGAAGACCAAAAGATGAAGATTCGGAGGAGGTGACGGACGCTGACCGGGCCCACAGACCCACGGACGGTCCGACGGTCGCATCCTAGGCCAAGAGTGGTTCCGCTGCACCGGCGGGGCGGGGCGGGACGGGGGCGGGAGGGGCGCGTG